>NC_135434.1:22695356-22957856 GCF_051991255.1 Vanacampus margaritifer
AAACACTATAGGAAAACTGGCCACGGAGTCATTGAAGAGCCCTACAGCAATGTTAAGGAGCAGCAGGATTTTTTTCTATCTGGTGAGTATTGCCCTACATGTGACAACATCAGCCATAGTCTCCATATGTCTGTGCTACGAAAGCAATCCAGAAGGGCTTTTCTTACAAACATAAAAGCCTGACTACTGTAGATTACTGTCATTTTGAGTACAATACGCTCTTGGATTATAAAAGGCTCCCCCAAAAGCACCCTTCAAAAGCATTTTTTTCTCTCTACTCATGTAAATGCACATCCCCAATTTGCTGGTATCAATGCTCAAAAACCTGATAATTATCTGCATAGTACTTTGATAGCTTGAGATTTTTGGCTGTCAACACTGGAGAATACCAGTAGTGGTACCTCGATACAACAACATTGTTTGAACATATTGCGACAGGAAAAAAAATAAAATTAAAACAGTAAAGGTGAACATCTGGTTAATGTTTAGCAAATGTTGCAGCCTTAAACCCTAACAAGAAATCAACATTCACTACCTTCTAGGGATGCATGGTTATCCGGTAATAATTTGGTAATGGGGTACTGCGTCATTTAAAACTAACTATAATGCGTTTTGTATGGTACCGGTACATGCAGCGCCGCCGCTCGCCAAGTGACCTTACCAAGACTCTAAACTAGTCCGAGGAGTTAGCATATAGCAAACAAGTACTTGCATAAGGAGCTCAAAGATCGACAGGTAGGCCTTGCGTACTTTCTGGTAGATAACCTGCAACTTTTCCCCTTTACGCACTGTAGTTATGAATGACGTAATTTACAACTAGCTGCATGGGAAGCGTAACGGCAATGCTTAAAGGAGCGGCTACTACGAGCTGTCCTTTCATAAAATCTCGCGGGACACACCACCCAAAAATACTACGAAACTTTGTTTGGTGATTAGCTCAGTAGTAGAGCAACGTCCATGACCCGACTAATACATTTAAGCTAGTCTTCAATGCAGGTGGAGCTCCCCCCGGACATCCTCCTCTCATCATCCTTCTCCCTCTTCCTCCCTCCCTCCCTCTAATTAAAGACACAAGAAATGTTTTTTGAAGAAAAATAAAGTCTTTAATGCCTTTTTGTTTTTTCACAAATGTGTGAGCTTGAGAGAATATCCACAAGCACACAGTGCTAACATATCTATCTAGTAGAGGGAAAAAAGACCCGGATATGCAGTGATGTGTTCCAAAGGTGAGCGAGGGTCAATCTGTGTAAAAGTGATGTTGTTTATTAGGGCACGACTGATTTTTAAGGCCGGCCCAATTCTTAACTTTCCTATTTGGTTCTCAGAATGTATTGTGTGGCGCAATGCATTTAATTAATGATGATATAAAGACATTAAAGTAAGGGTGCACCGATCACCATTTTCTGAACAATCACAGATTCCCGATCTTTTAAAAAGTCTGACCTGCCAATTACGATTTTTGCCGATCTATACACCTTCAGTGTTCCATTCTTGTTGTATTGGAAAACATTAAAAAAGATCTGTGAAATAGTACAAACAAGTTGTTGTAACTGCACATGAAGTAGTTCCCTCAAATAAAAATAAAAAGTGTATTAGTCATATCAGCAGAAGAGGACAGTGGCTTACATTTTCAGACCTCTAAGGGGGGAGATGGAATTGGAGGAAACGATCGGTTTATTTTTAAGGGATCAGCCGATCAACCAATCCCCCAAAATTAAGGAAATCGGGGCCGAAACAAAGTTTTTTAATTAATGAATAATTATATGTCACCATTAAAAATATTTAGATGAAGAACTTCTACACACAGGTATACAGTATTAAAAAAATACTGAAACGTTACAAATAATTTTGGTAATCATCGATGCTAATTTAGGGAAGTTGTAGCATAAACCTTACATTGGGTGGTGGTCTGCATTTGTTTTGGAACTGCACGTGCCACTGTGAAAACCCACACTAATCGACAAGTGGAATTTGACGGCTTGGTGATGAAGTGCTGCCTCTGTGAGTCACAATCAGGGAGGATCAACCAGCTGCGGTTTCTTTGCAGCTATATGCGAGGATAAATCACTCCTGCTTTGATTGCAGAGCCTGGAAGGAAGTTTAAGAGCCAAGAAAAGTCTCCGATAACACCAGGGAGAGTTGCTAGATTTGTTGCTTGTCACTTTTTGGACAAAGAGGCACAAGAGGCGGCGTAACACACTCACTAAACATTGCACGTCAAAAAATGATGGTGCACTCACAGTGGAGGGTCATGTGAGGGCTGGGGTGAGCATTTTATAGTTGCTGTTCCAGTGCACATGTTGGTGACTACTTCAGGCCAAACAAAGATGCTCAAAGATTGACATAAACAATGTGGTTAGGGTTTCCTGTACAACATTTGGCCGTGAGAGATGGGGGTTCGCACAGGGGGCATAACGCACAATACAAACGTCGGGGCTCAAGGAACAGTCAAAGTTCACACAGGGAACAAAAGAAAACTTACATGAGCTCGTAGTTTCTGCGGATGCTCTCTGGGATGTTGGGCTTTGTGACACGCACTGCCTGCGGAGAAAGATGCAAAGAAAGTAGAGACTTGGTCAACTCTTTAAGAAAATGTTGCCCAAGAAGTGTTCACCACAAGGAGAATAAGCAAAGGCAGATGTCGAGTAGCCCAGATGTAAGAGCTCAACATCCGCAATGTGACAACATCACCGCTTTCCCAGAAAGAGCAGCAATTGTTATTTCAACTGGTTCTGGTTATTTATAGGAAAACTTAGGCCTGCGTATTAAAAACCAAAGCAGAGTGTAACACTCTGCAATGAAATGTGTGTTTGTCTAGGGGGTCTAAGGGGTTTCTTTATGAACAGGCCCCCCCTTTAAAAAAAAGAGGAAAGAACACTGTTGATGAATGATCCTGTGGGGACTGCTAAGGTCTTAGCAAAGGTTGTGAAAGCTAACTATAAATGCCTTCTGGTCTTTCAGTGACACTAATGTACTCAGCTGACATGAAACTCGCAATGGGTTCAAATAATTGTCACGCATTATTTTCACAAAGTATTGTGGTGCAACGCTACATCTATAATTGTATCAAATTAAAAGATTTCCACCAGATATCTTGCCCCCCTTGAATATTATTCCCGACAATCCAAAATATTCTGGCCAATCATGTGATTTTCACTTTTTAGAAAAGTTTTATTTTTATTCTAGCAAGTGTCTCATTCACTGTCACAAACCTTTGGGATGAACTAACAACAAATAGGGATGTAACGATGCATCGAAAATTGATGTAATATCAATGTTAAATGCTTAAAATATGCATCGATTTTTTTGGGGGACGGACACATTTTGCGGATATCCGGTATTGTTTGGTGGTTCTTTGTGACTGATCAGAATATAATGACTGGATATCTGATAGCCCAGACACGCCCGTGCAAGCCATTGAAGCGACAGGGCGCTCATCTTGCTCCTCCCATCTCAAGAGCGGACTGTTGTACAAACTAGATTGAATACAGACAGATCAGACATATACAGCTCGTAGGCAGTTAGTATAGGGCCGCAGGCGGGGTGGGGGGCTTTGTGGCGGGGTGGTCACTATTTTTTAACAAGTAATTAAAAAAAAAAATAAAAAAATTATTAATTAATTAACAAGCACTGATAAGACAAAAATGTAGTTAAACCGTCAAAATTATTAGTTAATTTTTTAGATTTTATTTTATTTTTTTTAATAGTTGTAAAAAGTTAAGGTTTGTAACTAGGACAAAATGTAGATATTCAAAATAAAAACATATTTTGGTTATCAAATGAGTCATTCTATATAAATATTTTTAAAAAACGTTTTTTTTTATCTAATCAAATCGAAAATCAGGAACTGAAAATCAAAAATTGATGGTTGTGAATCATTAGGTCATCTTGTCATCTGCGACACCATTAGCACAGTTGCCCTCAAATACTGTATAAGAAAAGCGCAAGTGCTATGCACGCCAATATAAAGCACCCATTAACGCTAGCTGACTAGCAGCCTTAAATTTTAAATCACGTCAGACTTTAGCAAATTCAACTAAACAATGAAAAGACAGACATGAGCGTCTTCTCAGCAAATGAAGACAAGCAGTGGTTGGTCAATAAGATCATTATTATTATTATTATTATTTTTAATAATGGTTGACGATGCCAATGAAAACATCCGTCTAAATAATAAAAATAATATCTTCTTAAACTACATTTAAATAATGGATAAAAAATGAATTTAATAAATCCTTGGGTCATATCTGAACAAACAGTTGGGATTATAATGGTCATGTTTCAGGAAATAAATGGTGTTAATTTCATTTATTTCTGGTTGCCGGATTTCAACAATCTATGCATCATTGAAAAGCATTTTTAGTACCCTTTCGGGAAATGTATTTGTATCGCAATTTGTGATCAATTTTGTGCGGGAGGGTTGCATTTGGATCTCATAAAACCCTTTCAACAATCTACATAACACAACTGCAGGTTTGCTACGGTAAATATCAAAGCATTCCCCCCCTTCTGGGATGTTCCAAATTACATGCGATTATAATATACAGTGGCGAGTAGTTACTAGGGGGGGGAATTTTTAAATACTGTATTTAGTGATTCCGATTCCATTATCAATACTGCTTATAAATCCAATTCTTCAAATGATTCTCTTAACAATTCTTATTGAGTGAGGGAATGCAATACACTAATGGGTTTGTTCTATGCGTGGAACTGTTTGATTTATTTAACCTTTTATTATTATTTAACAGGCCAAGGCAATTGAAAATGGATTCTCCTTTGTAATGCCGATTTTATCACTATCAATACATGTAAAGCACTGAGTTACTTTGTTGAATTGTACCATGTGCAATACAAATAAACTTGCCTCGCATGCTGTGGCACACACGTACGTGGCAGCCATGTTGGTGGGGCAATGTTTCCATCAAATCTAATGCATGTAGGCCTACATTTGAAAATAAAACAACTTACTGGTACTCATTTCTCAACTGATTTTCACGAGGTTTACTCCCCCCCTCAACATTAAGGCATGTGCTAATTTGGGGGAAAATAAAGCCCAAAAATATATTTCTACCAATGTAAGGTATTCCCAGGTCGCTTGTTGTGATTGCTTTTTATGTGTACAACCGTATGCAGCACAATGTGCAGGCATCTTTGCTACATCGGTTTTTGTGTCATCCAAAAACATGGAATATGTTGACAAGTTGCCACAGTTACCTTTAACGTCTACCTAGAATTGACTGTTCATATCTGTTCTCCACTCACCTCACCTCACCTCCACATGATTTCATGCTAAACACCGAATCTCAGCACTTTACATATACATTCGCGAGTACTCAACTCTTGAGCAGTCAAACCATACACTGATACCACTAGAACTTTTGATACATACTAGATTATTTTAAATAAAGCTCTACATACCCTAACATGGCAATTTTCCTTGAAATTGCATACATTTAATGGCAATTTTCTACTCTTGTAATTTCACATTTCTAGTTCATGATAATGAAACGGCCACAAGAGGACAGCTAATAGTGTTATTAGCTAACGTCACGAGACTGATACCTTGAAATGAGGCCTGGTATTGACACAATACAGCAGGGGTGGCCAAGTTCGGTCCTCGAGAGCCACTATCCAGCCTGTTTTCCATGTCTTCCTCCTTCAGCACAGCTGATTCTAATAATCAGCTCATCAGCAAGCTTTGCAGAAGCCTGACAACGATCCTGATCATGAATCAGGTGTGTTAGTGGAGAGAAACATGGAAAACAGGCTGGATAGTGGCTCTCGAGGACCGAACTTGGCCACCCCTGCTATACAGATACCTGGTATCGGTACTTGCCCATCCCTAAAAATAAATAACGGCTGTTCGTACTGTGTGCACGTCAGCATCTTAGGGGCAGTGTGGTGCTGTGCATGCATGGAATACACACAGTGAACATTAGAATAAGAATGTTTCATTAATATAACTCATTTTCACAGATTAGTAAGATTATGTGCTTTTAAGTACTGTTATATTACCTGTCAAAGTGCTCCTACAGAGTTGTGTGTGCATAATTGTTATTTAAAGGAATATCACTCCGGAAGTTGACGCTAATTTTCCATTAGTTTGTCAATGCTATTTTACGCTGACGTTAGCATTAGCACTGGTGGTTACAGTGTATCTGAAATGAAGCATGTCTTTTATTTATACAATGTGTGAAATTCTGTTGTGCGTTTAATTTTACAGTTAACTCCAACTGGGGTGTCATTAAACAGTTTAAAGCACGCTCAGGGTGGGCAAAATCACATGCATGTCACACACATGACGCACAAGCAAAAATGGTGCATTCAGGGTGCTTTTCACAACATTGGTAACTTGCAAACACACCGCGTCATTCTCATTCGGCTCAATTATTTTTCTTTGATTATCATGTTTGTATGATCATGAGATTAAATTGCAATGAATTGCCCAGGCCTAGCGTCCTAACACTTTTGTTAATGACCTCTCCCGTAGGTACCGGTAATGATATTCCAAAAGATTTCACCTTAATATTGCAATGCTCTGAGTGGTGGATGAATTCAACTTGACAGGTAAAAGGAAACAAGACAGCTCATGTGTAGATCAGGATGTTGAGATCAACAAAGAGATTGTGTTGAAATCACAATATTATGTAACGAAGTAGACAGGCAGAATGATTGCACTTCTCAGTGCCTCTGATGCCAAAAGACCGAATGATGTTATCACGTTGGTGTTACCTTTCAATACAACTTGTGCCAGATCCAGCTTTTATAGCATTGCACAACTTGTTATATAATGGCCTCATTCAAAATAATAAGGGTCCTGCAAACAAAACAAAAATAATGGCAGAGATATAGTTACAGTCTACTTCCGCCAAAATATGGAGTATCTTATTAAGGAAAACTGAAACAAAAGTCTGGAAAAACCCATTACAGAAATTGGAATTCCCCGGTAAGGTAAACTAAATAAAGTTGAGTTGAACAGCTTTCGATTCTGCAGCGTTGATAGCTACAATACATTCATAAATTAATTAAAACAATGGAAAAACTAAAAGATGACCGTGTTTGGGTCATCATGGTTTTGCGGTGACCATTTTCACTGTACCTGTATGATGAGACCAGGTGCCATGCTTGTTAGATCTTCTTGCAATGTTAGTTTCAGGTTTTCGTCGATTTGGTCTGAAGAGGAGATTGTGCGTGTGAAGATGAGAATACGAATTCACAGACAAACTAGTACCACACAACAACAACGTAGGCTATGTGGACCAAAGCATGGACTTGGTCCCACTTTGTAGCTTTTTTGAAATATCAAAGTGAGTGAAAATGTGTGTCCAATTACTGTTTTTAACTCATTCAAACCCAAAAACATGTAAATACATTTTTTAATAATTTGTCCTTCACTTTTATGCTTTTTTAAGGCTTTGATGGTGGCTTCAAGCATTGGTAGTTATTACAAAAAACGGCCAGCAGGTGGCATCAGAGTATAAGAGATTAGGCAGGGACATGTTACAACAAGCTCTTTTTGACAGTGTTTTCTCTAGAAATGTGAATATTGATGATACTTAGCTATATTCTAATGCTAATGGGATATATGCCACGGAGGAGGCGGGAATTCCGACATCTGGGTTTTCAACACACTTTGTTTCTGGTTCCGGTTCACGACGTGTGGGCCGCGTCCTAATACTTGCACTTCCGCCTTTCTGAAACATTTCAGAGAGCTGATACGCCCTGCAGGCGGGAGCGCGTGCTTGGGGTGGGGGCGCGGGAGGGGGGGGGGCATAGAAGGGACTGCGAGTGTTGGTACACGGCCAGAAACGGCGCTGATGTGTGAAACCCAGAAGTCGGAAGTCCGTGGCATCCACCCCATTGCAGCAAAACGGAAACAGATACCAATATTATAATATATATAAATATACCAATTTTTCCTGGTGAAAGAAGATACTCTAATCTTTATTTTGGTAGGTTCCATGTTTTATAGCAATAGAACACAATATTCTGTGGGCCTTGCAAAATCTGTCAAAATCCAAAAAAACAGCCAGGAGTGAAGGGGGTTGCTTCAGTGAAAATGGCTGGCAGTGAATGATTAACAATAAGAGAAATTTTGGTGCAGTCCTGCTGCTTGTTCTACAGACATGTTCTACTAAAGCATTTGTTATTATTGGAGACCGTCACCTTTGATACCTACCAAAAAGGCCGATGTAGACCTCCTGCAGAGAGTGAACACTGCAGAACTGGTTGAGTTCGTGGTGAACCTTGTTGAATATCAAGGCTTTGTCGTAATCTGCAGTAAAATTCTTCACTATGTCAAACACTGTAGAGGGTGAGACGAACAGGACATCAAACACATAACATGCCGACTTTCCCGAAGGATCAAATAGTCGTTTTATTGTTTACCTGCTGAGGGAACAAGGTAGTTCACAACCTCTATGCGATCAAAGTAGATCATCACACCACCACTGAAAGAGTTTTTAACTTTTAGTGAGTGAAACGTTCCTCTGAAAATGATGCCAGTGCATTTTCTTTACGCAATTTAAAGCATCTTGAATACATTTTGTGGCGCAACACTGCTGTAAACACATGAAGATGCCACATATGAAACCAGTTCAAAATATCACAACAGAAAGCCTACCCAGTGCCACAGGGAACATTTTTCACCTCATCTGTCTGTAGTGTCGTCTACAAGACAAGAACAATGCATTATTTTCTGACATATGAGCACAAATTACATGAATCACATGTAGGTAGTGCTAGTTCTGGTGTTAGACGGCTCCGAGCCTCAGCAACGCACTGAAGTCACAATCAGGAAAATGAGCCCGCTAACAAGTTAGCAGACCTAGGACAGTTGTTCAACTGTAATGCTTGCACTCCAAGAGAGTATTAGTTAGATACACTACACTGCATAAACAAAAGATGAAGGTTAATGGAATTGGATCAATGATAGTGCTTTGGGCTAGCACCTTCCAAATTAAGCATTTCCAGCACTGCTAGAGGATGTCATCGATAGAGTGAAATTAAATACTTTTAATTAAATCCTGACACATTCTACAGCCATAATTGCCCAGCTCTAATAAACAACAACAACAATAATCAAATAAAATGCTAACAACATGTTAAAAAGACTGAGGTCCCCTCTTCTTAACAATCACATACAGTATTTTTTGGTCTATATGTCACATCAGAGTATAAGTGGCACCAGACAAAAAATGAATCATGTATAAGTTTAAGTCACATTTTTGGGGGAAATTAATTTTATAATAAAGAACAAGAGCAGAAATCCTCAAATCATTCCCCTAATCATGTTTCAGTGATTTCAAAAATTTCTAACTACGGAAAAGTTTTTCTTTTCAGTTTAAAATGTTTCTATATTTACTAGAATTCCGCATTTTCTTGTAGGGAAAGGGGTCAAATCGTGATTGGCTATTACGCCATCTGGTGCTATAAATAGTAAATCCTTGCTGTGGCACCTAAGTTTTTGCCAACCACCAAAAGAATAAGAATAAGAAATAGAAGCAAAAGAAGAAAAAGAAATAGAAGTAGAAGTGGTAGTAGTCACGGCAACTAATGTGTGACGTATTGCTAGTTTAGCATGCGGCATCCGCCACAACAGGGATTTATTATTTATAGCATCAAAAGGCACAATAACTGACCAGGATTTTACCTTTCGCCACAATGCAAGGCGGGATTCTAGTTAAGGTCAGTCATTTTAAACTAAAATGAAAAACGACTCTGGAGTTAGAAGCAAAAGTTTCCAATCCAACCGGAGCTTGTTTCTGCCATCAACACAGTAAGTAAATGGGTAATTAGGGTGTGAGTCCGAGCTCTAATATTAATATACAAAAGTCACACCTGAGTATATAGGTCGCAGGACGAGCCAAACTATAGAAAAAAAGCGTGACTTAGTCGAGAAAAATAAGGCAACTGGATCTTGGTAATTTCTGCTTTGAATCAAATGTTTTTTACTTACAAGTCTAAATGTTGTTTTGACTGTGGTACAATGCAAATTATTATTTCAAAATATACATTCACTTAAATCACCTGTACAGACTTGTAGGAGGTGATGAATGGAAGCATAAGATGGAAACCCGGTCCACTCGTGGTGGTCAAGAGAGCTCCTCCCCTGTTGGATTATAAAACACACACAACAAAGACGTTTTTCAACTGTGATAAATCAAGACAGTTGAACCAATAAAATCCCTTAAAGCATACTGAGAGGGTGAATGTTTGTGTTTGTGAAGGTAGTGAATGTTGATTTCTCATCAGGGTTTGATATAATTTGCACAAGTTTGTCAGACATTCAGCAACAATTTTTATGGTTGTTCGGAAGAAAAAAAAAAAAATCGCTAGACATTCGCCATGCTTTTCCTTATCGACCAAATGTCTGACAAACATTTGCGACCTTGAATGAACTTTGATGAACCCTGAAGAGAAATCGCTATCATTCCCTCACTCAGTGAGATACAGGGCTTAAAGGAAAAGTCAAGTCCAAAATGTTCTTTACAATAATATGTTCTATATGGCCCCACTAGTCTAAACACGGTATTCTGAATAATATTTCCTTGGAATATGGATTAAGCATCAAAATCCACCCGTTTTTAACATCTATTTTGCGACTTGCTGTTGACTGAAAACACAGTGCCTCAGGGTTTTAGCTTGTAAAAAGTCACATGGCCAAACTCAGAAAACAGGTAAGCCGTGATTGGTCGTTCACTGAGCCCTGACCAACGTACCGCGCCCAGCGTAAAGCTGCGTAGGACTCGAAACAGGGTCAAATTAACATGCAAATCAGTGAGAATCATGTTAATGTGCCTTACCTACGTAACATTTAGCCCCTGTAATCCTGACGAAATTTGTTACTTGTCTATTATCAAGGTGACAAGTACAGTATAAGCCTTTGATCATAATTGAATCATACAGGGTACTAATCAAGTTTGATAGTATAGTATACAAGGAGGTGATATTTTGTAGGACTTTGGTGAAGTCAATTGAAGGAAATATTTATTTCCTCTCGAGGTATCGTCATTTTAGTTTGAACACTTCCAAAACTTTTAGTAGTATAAAGATTTTGTTTTTTATTACTTGTTGTCAACTGGTCTAAACTGAGAAATGCCTACTGTACCTACTCTTGATATGTCACTTGCTAAAAATGCTTGCTTCAAGCGACGTTGCTGTTAATGCCTTTTTTAAAAATTAATATTTTATGGTTTTCATAAAAGAAATGCCAAGTTTAAACTGAAATATTTGTTGAAAAATAGTTTGCTGCCATGCACAATGACAAATTAAGGAATATAAATTGCTGATTTTATATATATATATATAAAAAATTTTTTTAAGGAAACCAACTGGTTGCTCATTATAAAGTGAAGGCATGACTGATAAGAATGCAAAAAAAAAAAGGTTTATTTAAATCCCTGAAGAGGGGACCATTTGCCAATGAATTTAAATCGGTTTCCTTTAATTGCTTTTTAAATATTAAGAAATATGAACAGATCAGATCAACCAGTGTCCCACAACAAATTCATTGTATTGTGGCTTGTAGGTTTGACTGCAGTGAAGAAAATCTTACAGGTGGGCATAAACCCCCCGCTAAATTTATAATTTGGGGTTCTGGCAATTAGGCCAATGAGATTTGTTGTTGTTGTTGTTGCTGATTAATTACATCTATTGTAAATTGCATGACCTTCTTTAACTGCCAGTGGTGCATTCTTAAAAAGTTTGTGAGATCAGCTATGGCCATTTTCTTATGGACATCCAACTTCTGGTTGAATTATTCTGATCCACATACAACTGACATTGAAAGAAGTATAAAACAACCAGACTGATGGAAAGTAAAAAGAGTGAGTTCATGCAGCTGAGCGAGTTTGTTGGTCTCAACATCCACTTTCATTATGATCATATCCATATTTGTCAACAATACCGAACACTGTCAAAGCCATATCACAGTGTGTCAGCATTTCTAATAAAATGACTCCCCAATAATGTTTTGGATGCCTTTGGCAAACCAAATTGAAGCAG
The DNA here is from genome assembly GCF_051991255.1 of Vanacampus margaritifer. Classification (NCBI taxonomy): domain Eukaryota; kingdom Metazoa; phylum Chordata; class Actinopteri; order Syngnathiformes; family Syngnathidae; genus Vanacampus; species Vanacampus margaritifer. The sequence goes on from NC_135434.1 coordinate 22,707,363, forward strand.
ATGGCTGTTTTACAGCTAAGCAGGTTAACTGCTTTGCAAACATACAGCAGCCAAACACACTGCACACTCACCTGTAGTACACTCCAGTGTGACCTTCATCGATCTTGTGCATAGAAGCTAAAAGTGTTGCTCCAACAAGAGCCACAATAATTGAGAATATGGCACCCCACTGTGCCATTCTGAAAAAGCAAAATAGACAGACAGCATGTAATAAGGAATGGATCTTTCAACCTGGATGTAAAAAGAAAACAATCAGAAATTCTCCCTCCACTGAACTACACATATAGCAAGTAACACATGATGCACATATGCTGGCTTCATTACTGTTTATCTGCACTTAGCCAAAGCTTATCCTGCCATTAGCTGGGACTCAATAACCTTGTCACCGTCAAAGAGGGTTGAGCCCCATGTGTGAAAATCCCCGGTGATCAAATGTATTTGAAAATAACTAGGGAATACCTATGGACATACTAATGATGAGTTCTAGCTGTGGTGCTTGTGCATTTGTTTGTTTAGCTCTCGTTCGGGACATGGTAACAACAAGCTGATCAAACTACTGAAGACTGGTCTCTTGAATCAACAGTTTTCACGTGTTTGACCAAAACATGCACGTTAAGTGTGAACAGCTGGACTTTTGAGGGACTGATCGTCATGACCACTGAACTATTGCTCATGAAAGAAGACGTACATTTAAAGTTGAGGTAAACCTGCCTTAAATTAAGTTTTAGCTCACACCGTTCTGCCGTCTTAAGGTGCTCCCACAGAAAAAAAGGACACGATTAAACAAGAACCTAAACTCTTGAAAACAACGAATGGAATTCGTGAACCCGAGAAGTTACGCTGTTAACGTTGATTAATTTGATTTACTAAACTCGCAGATTGCATTCTTGAAATATAAACGTTGTTTGGCATAAATAACTGAGAGTCCGCGAGATATCTTTTGGTCAGCCTTTTCTTTTGCGTTAGACCATAACTGTGGCCAAATGGTTATTGGGCGTTACAATACCGCACAATGTATTTAAAATAAGCTGCCATTGAGATCGTCGCGACCTTTCTGTGAAGTTCTTACCTTCCAATTTGGTCCAAATCAATGCTAAACACTAGAACCACCTGCTAACTTCTTCTTCACAGGATTCAACCAGGATAATAGGAGCGCTATTGACATCTAGTGGATGAACCAATCCATTGCCAGTTTCAATACATTTAAAAGATAGATAGATAGATAGATAGATAGATAGATAGATAGATAGATAGATAGATAGATAGATAGATAGATAGATAGATAGATAGATAGATAGATAGATAGATAGATAGATAGATAGATAGACAGACAGACAGACAGACAGACAGACACACAGAAAGACAGACAGACAGAGTCTACACTTTACAGTCAAAGGTTTGGACACAGAATCTGTATAAAAACTTTTGACTGGTAGTAACATAGAAACCGCCATATTAAGACAAATAAAAACCAAATATTTGAGGAAAAAAATAGAGACGATCATTGCAATCTAATTATGGCACAGAAAAATGTGTACACTTAGTGCAAAGTGGATAGTATGGTTAAGGTTCTGTGCTGTATTTATATTCAAAATACGCGAGAACCTATAAAAACAATAAACAGTAAAGTTGTTTTATTAAAAAAATCGTCGTAAGTGATTTACCCACTAAAAACAGCAGATGGCGACAAAGACCAGACAACATTAGGTCTGTCTCCAGCCAAAGGAATCACAACAATGACAATTTAGTGTACACGGTTTTGCCTGTGTATTAATGACAAAGTTTCACTTCTATTGTGTTTGCTCAAACATTTGTAGCACCTGAATCAGACTAGGACAACAAAGGGGAGGTTCTGACTTCAAGAAAAAAGCAGGTTTTCTTAATACTAGAGAAAAAACGTGGATTTTGTGTATTTATCACCTGCAATCCAAGGGTCTTGACTTATAATGGCAATGGTGTCGTATTTTTAGACATTGGCCTCTTGAGAAATTCACAGTGAAGGAGAGCTAACCCTAAGGTGTGCCCATGGCAGCTCTGTGCTTTGCATTTTAAACAGGTTAGGGGTTTGAGGGGTGGAGAAAGGGAACAACAGAGCAAGGGAAAAGAAGTTTGTCAGAGTTCATTAAGTATCAAGGGAACATCGCTGGAACTGGCAGCGTAAGCCGCGCCGGGGCCCTAGTGCCATTAATCACGACTGACATGAAACTAGGGGCTGAGGGAGGATGGTGAGAGGGAGGGTGGCTCTGCCAGAGACTGCTAGTGATTATAGCAAGAGGTCCCATGCAGTCCAGACCAGGGTTGCCAAATACTGGAAAGTTTAGGAAACATTGCAAAGATGATGCTCCAACCAATCAGTCTGAGAGGTCAAAGAGTAGTGAAGCGCTGACTGTCTCAAATGTGTTCAACTTCCTATGTTTAAATCATGATCTCACCCTCATTTATTTTTGTGCTGAGCCTCTGGCTAATAGACCACAGAAGAGAGCGAAAATATGGCAATTACACAGTGCCGCTCATATATCTAAGTCTGCCTGACAAGTTTCTCCTTGGACCCCCGGAAGCATTGTTGCAGCTTTGCACGCTGCATGCCGCCACCCTGGAAGAAGAAATAAATGGAGGAGAGAAAGAGAGTGTAGAGAATACTGGTGAGTGGAGAAGATGGAGGCCTCTGTTAAGTGCTGTGCTTGAAAGCCAGTCTGGCCTCATTAGCTGTCAGTTGTAACAATACTGAGCTGGCAGCGAAGACTGCTCCCAGTCTCGGTGCCATAAATCACAGGCTGACAGGGCCCTGACAGGGCTGGGAACTTACACACATGCAGGACTTGCCTGCGCTCTGGCTCTCTTTTCTTCCTTCTTTTTCCACCACTCTCTTTCTCTCTCTATCTATCCTCCCACTCCCTTCTCCTTCTTTGTTGGTACCACTCCCCACATTTGCTTTTTAAGTCTTTCCTTCTCAGTCTCACTCAGATAATTGAAGCTTGAGAGTAGAAAGTTCAGGATGATGCTTAGATGAACGCACACATAAGCTTTGTTTTAGTTTTTTTTTGGTCTGTCTCATATGCTGTATTTAAGCAGGATATACTGTATACAGTATGTATCTGTTTGATTAGTCTGACATACTTCGAGGAATTATCAGATAATTGTTTATTGCTTTGCATGTGTCTAATTTATTCACCCTGTTGTGTAACAGCCCATTGGAAAACCATTTAACCACATAGTATAAGCCAATGATCAGTAATATGACGAGTAAGGGTTTTCTTTACATTACAGTGGTACCTTGACTTACGGGTTTAATTCATTCCATGGCCAAGCTCAGAACTCATTTAATTTCAAATCATTCATGCATTCTCTTAATCTCTTAATCTTCCCAGGGTTGCAGGTATGCTGGAGCCTATCCCAGATGTCTTTTGGCGAGAGGCAGGGTACAACCTGAAATACTAATTGTAAGTAGGCTATCTCAATGTCAACTCAAGAAGTAACAGCTTTTGCAATCTTGACAAGCCAGTGTTTCGTTCTTCTCTTTACTTTTATTTTTTATATATATATAAGAAAAGTGTGGCAGCACGGTGGCTGACTGGTTAGCACGTCCGCCTCCCAGTGCTGAGGACGTGAGATCGAGTCCGGGCTTTGGCCTTCCTGGGTGGAGTTTGCATGTTCTCCCCGTGCTTGCGTGGGTTTTCACCGGGTACTCCGGTTTCCTCCCACATTCCAAAGACATGCATGGCAGGTTAATTGAACACTCCAAATTGTCCATAGGTGTGATTGTGAGTATGGTTGTTTGTCTCTGTGTGCCCTGTGATTGGCTGGCAACCAGTTCAGGGTGTACCCTGCCTACTGCCCGAAGCCAGCTGGGATAGGCTCCAGCACCCCCGCGACCCTTGTGAGGAAAAGCGGTCAAGAAAATGGATGGATGGATGGATATAAGAAAAGTTGCCCTGTTTAGATATAAATGCTGTTTACTATCCATTTCCTCAGGAACCACCATTGTTTCGAAGCTTGAAACTGCCTCACGCTGACACCATGACACCATCAGTTGAATCATTTCTGTCTTGGCAAGGTTGACCTTTTGATTACATACAAGGAGTTAAACGGGATTTTTTGTTGTTGTTGACACCAATGTGATGAAAGTCCAGTTGAAGTCGATTAATCAATGATGTAATTTTTTTGTGTGCCATGGACCAATTTAATGTAAATATATATTTCAATGGACTGGCATAGAAACAAAGGATAACAAAATTAAAAATACACCTTGTTGTTGTTGTCCTATTTAGTGGAAGACCGGCACATTTTGACAGACGGGACACTGTATCTAGGCTCCCAATAATTAAGCACTCCTATGTTTCACTGTTTCTATTTCACTTGTACTTTGTTGTACGTAAGGATAGACTTGTATATTTTAAAAATGACTGTGCTACCGGTCTCATTTGGTAAAATTTTTCAACATGCTACTTGTCGGCCATATACACTGACATCTATAGTCGTGTACAATGTTTTATTGTTACAAAGGTATATTATTGAGTGTTGCGTCATACACCTTCTACGATGAATAAAGTTCTTGCACCGCTAAAAGAACTGTAGAAAATTTGAGAAAAAAATATAGTAAAATAAGAAAATCATTACTTCAAATAAGCAAAATTATCTGCCAACCGAACAAGAAATTGTTATTTAATTACTTAAAATTAACCTGTAAGATTTTGAAAAATAAGAAAATAATACTAAGCCCATATGAACCACAGCGGTCTTGAAAATAATATTTTTAGACTAAAAACAAGTAATATTGACTTCTTTCAAGCTGTAATAAAAATAACTATTTTATTAAATACCTAAGTATATATTTACATTTGTCTAACTCTGAGTTGTAATCAGGGAGGTAGCAGGTCCCATTTTAATGATCTTTGGTATGAACCAGCAAGGGATTGAACCCACAATCTCCAAGTCTGAAGGTAGGCACTCTACCACTAGATCACTGAGCTTTCGTCTGATTGTTCTCATACTTGTATTTTTTCCATTTACCTTATTACTCCATTATGCAAAATCGTAAAATAAGAAAATTCAACTTATGAAACCTCAGTTCAGGACCTTTGATGTTTGTTATAGTTGTCATTTTAAAATGTGGAAATTGGTTGTTTTACGCCTCACAGTACTTAAAACTGTCTGTTAACACTCAATGTCAAGACTGCTTGATCAAATAAGATAATTAAGTAATAAGTATCTTAAAATAAGCACAATGACCTTGTCTGACAATTTCAAGTAAAACTAAGTTGCCAAAGCAAAATAAGCAATTTTAGGTTAAATTTAAGAAATTATATCTTACTTTGCAGTGATATAGGCCATAGTTGTTGTCCACGCATTATTAAACATTATTTTGGGGACAAAGATGGAGTCGTATTTTGCGCTCTGCCCTCAACCCGCAACCACAGTTATGAATCATTTACGACACGATGTTATCAGAGCAGCCGACGCTAGTGAGGCTAACTGCTATTCTTATCCACTACCAGCTTATTTTCGTACTCTTGGCTATGAACACTCTGCTTCAAGGTCATTGTGAAAAAGATTATTCAACATTGACTGAAATGCAAAGTGTCTGTGTAGTTTTTGGTTGCGACTGTATGATTTTGTTTGCATGTGGAGGAAGTTATGGTCCGTTTGCTTACTTGAGTCTGAGCAGGAGCTGCGAAAGTTGTCTGCCGCCATCTATTATGGTGACGAGTGTTGATGTGTGTGACACAACTGGAGCGGAGAGGAAGGAAGCTGAAGAGTGTGGGCCATCAATCATCACGTTTTGACACACACATGCACACACACGCACGGTTGGAGGTTCAGGGGCCGAGTAGTCAGCAGGAATGAACCCAACGTGTTTATAATGTGCCTACATACACACAGGTGTGTACATATATGTTATAAACACTGAGAATGAGTTCACAGCTGGTTAACATGCCTTCAAATTTTGCTTTTGGAAGGCATGTGTGGGGACCTGCTCTTCCAGTGCAGCATGTTAGTGGCCAGCCCCAATTGGACCCATCTGGCTCTAACATTTGGGGTCAGCTGAGGTACAACGAATGATGAATTGAATCAACAAAATTCATTCAAATGGTACCCTATAATCATTTAAAGATGCAACAAACACAACATCACCTCACTGCATCTGCAGCACACAAGACACAATCTTACATCATTTATTAGAATTTCGTCTTATGTCAAGTTTACATTTAAATCTTTTTGAGATAAGCATTGTCATCTATTGCCTTCTTTAAAAAAATAAAAAAAAGTTGTGTATTTTCCACAGCATGGCTTCCAGAATGTAATGCTATATGTAACCTTTAAAGTATGCTAATAGTCGGAATGTGGCCTTCCATCCTGTGTTAAATAACAAATAGGGGGACAACATCGACATTGATTATCAATCTAATCAAACAGTAGATTATTTAAAATCAAGAGTTCCTTTCAACAACCTAACCTTCACTCATCTTGCCCATGATTAAAAGCGTTTTAGCTTACATAAGGTATTACACACTGGTGTTTAACTAAAGTCATATTGCCAACTGACCTGACATGCACACTATAATACTAATTATGTTTGTTTACAAATTAGTGATAGTGTCAATTTTCTTTGCCATGTTACCATATGCAACTGGAAAAATTATGCTTCAATCATTACACTGCATATCAAAACATGGGCACCGCTTTGTATGAATAAAAAAATAAAACATTTAAAAAAAGCTTAACACATTCAGAAATGATGTGTCAATGTACAGAGCTGGTTAACAAACTGTACGGGAGAGAGGGTCCGAGCTAGCAAACTGAAACTGCATACATAGCCTACATTGTTCCCCAGGTATATGTATTGTTGTACAGGTTCATAATTTGCATGCCTCCTTTATTGCACATTTTAATACTACTTAGTACTTACGAATATTCACTTTACCAACCTTTTGGATGTACAAACATGCATATTATTTAAAACATTCTGTTTTTTAATGCAAATCCAAATTTTGTGTTGTAGGACTTTGAGTGTGTAGTAGCTTCCTGTGTTGCTACACTGCAGGCAGTACTCTGCTGCAGGGCCGGTCCTAGGTGATTTGGTGCCCTGAGCGAAAGTGTAGATTGTAGCCCCCCCAGACAGTAATACAAATAAATAGCATAAGTACAGTGCAATACTGTTTAGTGCAATTTGTGCTGACATCATTAACTACAAAATGGTTTTCAGACTATGTACAATATATTTGTGTAAGATACATTTAAAAAGTAATACAAATAATGAGGTCAATGACGGACACCCATTTTGCTAACAATTGACGGGAAACTTCGAAAAAAATTCTGTTAATTAACACTATTTTGATGTTTATTTTTTATGGACAATTCCGATTGACTGACATACATGCCTCTACCCTAAACCCGTTTTTCCTCCTCCTCCCTTTGCCGCTTTCTTAATGTAGTACCTGAGGGCTTGGACCTTTTCATTGTAAAGGTTTTTGATGTATAGACAACAACATGAGCGAGCCATCCATCTATCAATAGCGCTACCACTCTGAGACGATAATAGCACAATAAAACAACGCAATTCTGCAATACAAAAATAATAGCAGGGCCCTTTCCATATTTTATTTTAGTAAACCTGAGGGGGAAAAATATATTTTTATCAATTTTTTTTGCCCTGAAATCAGGCGCCTCCTCCACTAGATGGTGTCCTAGGCGACCGCCTAGTTTGCCTATGCCCTGACCCTGCTCTGCTGCAATTACTTATGTTGTTGCAGAATTGCTCACTAACCTCTCAAGCCAGATTGATAATTGTTATTCACTCAAGGGAGTTCTTCACATTATCAATCTGGGACTTCAATTGGCAGATCTATTCAGGAAAGGAGGGACTTACTGTACAATACTTCGAGCTGATTGGATGATGCGGCATCTTGGCACGTTTGTTTCGACCAATCAAGGCACGGATGAAAATGTCGTCTTCTTTCTCGTCTTAGGGAGGAGGGGTGGGTATAGGGTGGGGCATCTTTACCAGATTAAAATGCACGAAGCAACTCTCACTGTTTAAATTCAACAAGGAAACGGTGAGTAATTCTGCGGGAACATAATTAATTGCAGCATCCATTTGTCTGTTAGGTTTTGTTTGTTTCCCCCCGCCATTGGCACTTATTGGTTTCATCCCTCCCTAAACAACACCTGATTGGTCCGACCTAAAAAAGGTCGGCTGCAAATGTATCAACGGGAGCGGTACAAGATGTATTCTCCGGAGTCTGTGAACTTACAAATATCGCAAGAATTCAGCTTTCTGGCAAGGTAATTACTGACCGTTTCCTTGTCGAATGTTGAAGTGCGAGAGGCGCTTTGTGCATTTTCATCTGTTAAAAATGTTTGTGCTTTTTTTTCCCCCCTAAGACGAGACCGAAGACGACATTATCATCGTGCACAAGATGCCACCTCGTCTAATCAGCTCGAAGTACAGAATGTCCCGACTTTTCCGAGCAAATCACCATGGAGCAGTCCCAGATTGATATTGTGAAGAACTCCCTTGAGCGAATCACAATTTTCAATCTGGCTATTGCCAGGTTAATTTAATTTTGACTTTTGGTCACCAAATTGCAAGATAACCTGTCATGTTAACTGCTACGCCCAGCGAGGCGTAGCATGTCTATCAAATTTACAAACATGCTAAACTACATTTGCCCTTCAACAAAAATTTAGATAAACCTGTTTTTTAAGGCCAGCGCAGTCTACTACATGCCAAATTATCGGTTGCACTGGAACGCACTTTTTATAACTATGTTATACAGGTATATGAAAAATAGAAGAGCGGACAATGGGTGCAACACGGCCCCAAACGTGGTAGACTAGACTTGCCCTGGCACCAAAATGAAGTTGCACCGGGCACCAGACAACCAAAAGAGGGTCCTGAATTTTCACTCGGGAGTTGCGAATGAAAGATTTTCGCGCTTTATGCCCCTTTCATCAAAAGGGGGTGCTCCTTCTTCAAGACTGAGCGCCGTTGTGGGCGGGAACATAAGCAACTAGCTTTGTGGCCAATTGTGGCGGAATAAGAAACTGACGTGATGGAGTCCATGTACTGTAAACCCAAACGTTCAAAATAATCAAATAGATTAGGTACAGAATACTCAAAGTTTTATGAAAACTACTACGAACTTAACTTTTTTAAGTTGGTGCAATTTTGTATGCTTTTATGAGTAATTTGTATTAAAAAAAATTGATTAAATTGAACTATACTAGTTTTTGGGTAACCAAATGGTTAACATGTCTGCATCCTAGTCCAGAGGTTGTGAGATCGAATTCGGCCCTCTGGCCTTCCTGGCTGAAGGTTGCATGTTCTCTACGTTTTCTCCGGGTACTCCTGGTTTCCTCCCACATTCCGAAAAATATGCATGGTATATCAATTGAACACTGAATTGTCCCTAGATTGTTTGTGTGTGCCCTGCGATTGGCTGGCAACCAGTTCAGGGTGTACCCCGCCTACTTCCCAAAGACAGCTGTGGTAGGCTCCAGCATTCCCGGGATTCTCGTGAGGACACACAGTGTACTTATGGTTTGGACTTCTCTTAACTTAATCCTGTTAAGTTAGTAACTGAGAATAATTGGGTTGCTGCAACAGAAAGCTTCTAAGTAACTATATATCAAAAAATTAATTTGGTGTAATCAAACCATTCAAGTTCTGCAAAACTTTAACTTTTGAGTTGATCAACCAATTACCTCACTTTTTTTTTTTAGTTCTGCTAACTTATTTGGGTTAATAGTGTGTGATCAAAGTGCACAAAGTACATTTATAAGGAACTCTTCACTTTTTTGCACATGGGAAAGATGGGTTAATGCCCACAGTGTTAAAGATTCAGGTTCCAGAGCAACCTTCTAAAACTGACCTCTCACTGCTGCAAAAAACAACCTTTAACATCTTCGTCATGTGTTTCTGCCTGGTTTTGATCCATGAAGAAATATTAGACGAGGTGTGTGTGTGTGTGCGTGTGCATAAGCGCATGCATGCATGTGTACGTACGTACGTATGTGTGTGTGTGAGATTATAAGCGCATGAGTGGGTGGACAGGGAAATTGTTCCCCTGAATGTGCTCTGGTCTTTTGAGGCTGAATCGAGCTGCAGTGTATTTACAGTACAGTGTTGTGCTGAGCTGTGGGGGTGTGGGAAAGCCATCAGAGTGGACTTCAGAGAGAACTGAGGAAGAATGAGGAAATTGCAGACAGATAGGCCTAATGGTGGTGCTGAGGGAGTAGACTTTGGGGCCAACAGCTGCTAGCCATCCATCTGAATGCAGCCAAGGAGAGCTTGACTAGTCCGGACCGTTCCGCCTTGAAATAATTCTAAATTACCTTCTTGGGATGAGAAACTTTCATCCTGAGAGGAGTGATAAATTTTATGATATATAATGCATGAATAAAGTTTGTTTTCAGTGTGAAGACAGAGGTGTGCACATTACATCTACAGCCAAATAGTCAAGTGGGCGAAGGAAGACACAAATGTAAAATTTCTTACATCATAAATGTCTACAGCAATTACTTGTTCTAATTTATGAATGCTTTGAACATCAAACCTACATTATTTTCACTTAAAGTCAGTTTTTGAGTATCAATTTGACATAATAATGTCTGTGTAAAGGGACTTGATGTTTTTCTTCTGTGAAATGTGAACATCCAAATTGAAATTCAACCTCTGCATGTATTTCATGTAAATTTGGAAAGACTAAAAAGAAATGGACGTTTCATACCATGACACCACCTTTTCCTGGATACATGTATGTGGTATGTAAACTGGATTTACCGATCAAGTAGGTGTTACATTTCCCAAATTAAAGAAAGAATGTACATTACACAAATACACACTAACAATTAGATATGACTGAGACACATTCCAGCAATACAGTTCTGCCACTTAAAATCAAATGTCACAGATTTTTATGGGCTTCATCATGTTGTATAGACATATCAAAACACAAGGAATCTTACATAGTTACAAATGGTATTGTCCTCTAGGAAATAAAGAGAAACTGTATTGTGCTATTTGATAATGAGGTCAGAGACTCAATCGTTATTAAGATGGTTATTATTTGGAATGGCATGGAATAATTATGACACGATCTGTTACGATCATATTTATGACAGAGATATTAGCAGGGGACTTTTGGGCTGTTTTGGGATTTCGCATTATCATTTGGGTCCAGAAAAGAAACCGATCCATGCATGTCCTATAGTGCTTGGTCTCTAAATAGTGTTGGCGATGAGTTGGAGCCCATATCAGCTGACTTTGGATGAGAGGCTGGATACATCCAAGAATGGTCGCCAGTCAATTCCAGAGCACATGTCGACAAAAACTATTCACACTCAAACTGGACGCATTAAAACTTCTACATAACATACATGTTTTTAGAATATGTGAGCAGTCTGTAGAGATAACATGAGTATTTCATATATGAAGCCACTGGAGCTGAGATTCAAACCCATAACTAGTGTTGTTCCGTTTTTTGGCCCTCGATACAGATTCCGATACCCAGTTTTGCAGAATTGGCTGATGCCGATACTGTACCGATACCTAGTTCCCGCCCCCCAACATGAAATAGCTGCTTTGCTATTGGTTCAGAGCATATCAGTGAATGTCATGCACAAGCAAGACACAAGATGCTGCATCCAAAGTCCTATATTAGCATCTGAAATAATGGTATCAGCATGTTATTTGTTAGTACTTGCCAATGCCAATACCACTGTTTTAATGCACTACTAATCGGGGCCTCTCTCGAGACTGGTATTGGAACAACACTACCCAGCACCCTCAGAACTGGGGGGCAAGTAATTTCCCTTGAGGGATTATAACCAGTGTAATAAATTGAATTAAATGAAAGAAAATTAAATCTTTGTTTTGCCAGGGCTGATCAGTGTATGATATAAAGGATTTTGCTCTAATCTTGGCCGAGATGTCACTGAAAATGAAAATTCCCAATGGTAGCACCAAGGCAAATGCACTACAAGATTGTGTTTTCACATTCTGTTTTGCCAATTTAATTTAAGGGCACTGTATATTTTAGAATACGACTCAAGTTGAGTAAAACCTACACAAGCATTAAGCTGTAACAGTATCTGTAGAACTATTTGGAGATCTAAAAAAAATAAGAAATAATGAGCCTAAATGTAAATAACAATGTCTGCTCATAAAAATAAATGATCAACATAAATCCTTTGGGATCATAGTACAGATATGTTCTCACACATTCAGTTAATCTTAAACAAAAGCAGAAAGTGTTAAAACAAATACTTTGTTAACTAAAATATATATTTACCGGTAACATTTATAAAAAATAAAAAAAAAGACTGAAAACATTATCAACTGTCAACTGTGAGTTTTAGTGAGACACTTGGGATCTTTATCATTTTTGTTGGCATGGTTGCATGGTTAGCAACTGTCTGTCTGATCAAGCTCATTTCTTGAATGGATGTCATTTTTTAAATAGATTTTAAAATCTCACATACCTCCATTTGAGAACCACTGTTTAGCACATAGTATTCAGTAATGTCAAGCCTTGTCAGAGTGTTTGTTACTTTGAATGTTTGTTAATTTATAGTATTTTTTATATATCCACACACATTGTTTGCCTTCTTTTGAAATTCAATTCCTTTTTTTGAGAGCACTTCTCCTTCCATGCATTTGGGTTTTAACCTTGAAAAACCCTTGACAGCAAGGCTCCTTAATTTGGTGAAATGCAGCCAAACGTCACTCATGTTGTATTTTTGAAACAGACTCGAGCGACAGTGCCGGAGCCAAAAGTCATAGTCGAGCCACAAGAAATAGACTGCACAAGCAGTGATATATAGATTAAAATACAAGTAGTGGATTGCAAAATGTAATGGAGTAAAAGTACTGTCTCTTAACCTAAATACTCGAGTAAAAGTAAAAAGTATGTTACAGGAAAACTACTCTGACAAATACAATGTATCTAAAAATCAAATGTCACCTCTGCATACAGTACTGTGCAAAAGGTTTGGGCCACCCTTCAAATTGTGTTTTTAACAACATGCTCATATAGAACTACAAGGCCAAAAAAGCACAGACATCCAGCAAGTTTAAACAATTGATAAAAGGGAAAACAATTTATAGAGTATTATGTTTGGGTTTATTTTTCCATATGTGTTAGCTAGCAGGCGACGTCCTGGTAAATGGAGGGTGCCAATATGATTACAGGTTTCGATAGTGCCAATAATGCCATATTAACTTTGCTTAAAAATATGCACCATCAACCAGATCGTCACCAAAGAGTATTAAAATATAAATGTATTAATATAAATGCAACTATTTTGAATTGCTATTCATAGTTTTGTGGACATTGGTTTTGTATTTATCTGTCAAAACCTGCTGTTTCCTGTTAATGTTTTACAAGTCATACTGACTGCTGTGAAAAAGGGGCCATTATAAAAGCAAAGCTAGTGGTGACCTAAGACTTTTGCACAGTACTGTATATGCTAACATATGCATGTGCACACAAACCCACAATTTACCTTCAGCACAGGCAGCCACACATATGCACACAATCAAGCGTGAATGCATGCACACTCAAAAGTGTGTGCGCACACACACCATTAGGTACACGCTCACAAACTCACACCCTCTAACCTCACTGTGGTCTCACACAGCAGGCCTGCCATAAATCAATGGGCAGGATCGTGTCTGCCAGTTAGACTAAACAAGAGCATTTGTGAGGATTTGCTCTCGGCCATTAATCATCTTGACAGCTTAAAAAACACATTTCCCCTTTAATGACTGTATTTGGATAATCAGCTCTCTTCCCTTCCCGCCCTCTCCTTGGCTTCCACTGCTATATGGGAAGAGGTTTCTTTTATTTTTTTCATACCATAAGCGCTATGATTACCTAGGGGGCTTGTGGGTAACATACAATGATGGAAGAAAAGATGAAGGTGGAGGCTGTAAAGGTGAAGAGAGGACTTGCTACATCTAAAAGGGTTCACGTAAAGAGTGAAAATAATCACGCTGCCTGTTGGAACTTATTCTCACTCTTATTCCAGAAACCACAAGGTCTCTGCTAATATAAACTTGAGTGTGAATGTGTGTATCAGTGAGTCACTCTTCAGCTAAATTAAACACAGACATTCGTTGGATGGCCCTGAATCACGAACAGCAAACACCAACATTTTAATGTGTAACAGTTGTTACAAACATAGAATTATGTGGAAAACGTCCCAGCAGACCTACGTTGAAAAGATGTTGAATCAACATTCCGCTGTCGACCATCTATCATCGTTGACACCCGACGTTGATTTATCATCACTCTTGCACCCTCAATTAATATTGTTTCAACATTGAAATCTTTACAAAATCAACACGTTATTTCGATTATTATTCATATCGGAACAACGTTGAATCAATGTTTCGTTTTCCTTTTCCTTTTCAACCGTGACGCTATTAATGCTTTAAATACACCTATATTTAAAGGACCTGCTTTATTTACAGGCAGGAGAAACAAGACAAATTAAAACTTGGCTAGATTTTAAATTATTTTTAAATGAATAAAGGCAACAGAAAATTTCAATCAAGTTCAGTAAATGTATTTAAAACTTAATTAGCCTCCCCCTCAGTCTGACGAACTTCTGTAGAGCAACGTCCCTTGCCACCAACGTGGTCTGGGGCATAACAGACCCTCCTTTGCACAAAAGCAGCAAACGTGTACTCCGACGCCTCCGTCCCTTTCTGCCTCTTCAGTGAATCTGAAGCATACAAACAAAACGGCATTCACAGTTAATTCACATCATGCAATCAAAACAATTATTTTTTTTTACCATAACCCCCGCTCACCCATAATTCGATGACTTCTCAATCATATTTCCCAGTCAATCAAGAATCAGCTATTTGTCAACATTAGTACATCAACTAGAAAACAATGTTAACCCAATCATCGCCTGACATACCGCAGAACAATTTTGTTTCAGGTGTCATCGGTATTTGCAACAGTGATTCAACGTTGTTTATTGTTGGACAATTCGCATTCCATTACACTTACAGGAAAAAAACATATAATCAGATTACAGGTACATTTATTAAAAATGGGGATTACTTTGAGGGATTACAATTCATACGATGAGAGAGTGCAAAAGAGGGCGAGAAAGCGAGAGAGAGAAACAGAGAAGGACAAAGCGAGAGAGAGAGAGAGAGAGAAGGACAGAGCAAGAGAGAGAGCGTGCATGCCCTGCGCGAGTGGGACCGTTGCTACATGTTGGGGAGGTGGGAACGAACAAACTGACTAGTCGTGTCCTCCACACGCGGGCAGTTTGAAAAAGCTTCACGGACGGGAGGAAATGGCGACCGGTATTCACTGGAATTTACTCGGAGCGAAAGTTTGAGCTGAGAGTCCAGCGGCATGCTACGCGCTGTAGCTTTTTGCTAGCTAGCCCACTAGCCTACAACCATAATGTGAGTTACACCTTCCAAACAAATCTTCCTCCCACCAATTCAAACATCATACACAGCATATACACGGCTAAACTTGTGACTGAGGTAAAAGTTTATTTTGCAGTTGATGTCACACATCGTCATCCTAATTGGATGACTATCTATCTATCTATCTATCTATCTATCTATCTATCTATCTATCTATCTATCTATCTATCTATCTATCTATCTATCTATCTATCTATCTATCTATCTATCTATCTATCTATCTATCTATCTATCTATCTATCTATCTATCTATCTATCAATAGCCTACATGCTTTTTAATTACACAAGGATTTTTTGCTATTTGTAGGCTGCCCGGGTCCCTATCACCCGCAAATAGCAGGGGCACATTGTATAGAATATATATTGTGGTGATATTTATTTGTATTTTGTCTTCATGATCTTAATATTGGAGTAATTCAAAAATAATCCAGTTACATTACTTTAATAGTATGGTACTTGGATTATGTTACTAACTACATTTTTTAGCAGGTAATTTGTAACTGTAATGGATTACATTTTAAAAGTAACCTTACACACCCTGCCGATGATTTGGATGGAAAATCAATCTTTATTCAATGACGTCTTGCTATGTGGGGTGTGATATGTGAGTGAGTGATCTGAGTAAACAGATTAAACTTGATCAAATAAAGGCAAAGGCCAATATTTCCTTTTTACTTCCAGCAGTCAGTTGCCTGTGTGTGACAGAGGAAAGCCACATGGTTTTAGTGATTAGATAACACTACATTACTACTAACAATCGATTTAACAGGACATGCTGAGAAGCCCGATTTTAGTACAAATCTAGGTGAATGGAACTAGCTCCCTAGCTATAAACCTCTTCTAATGCAATGCTAACATTGAATTATAAAGACCATCACCTGTGTAAAACCTATGACCTTTAATGAATAACGTGTCAGCATAACAAGTGCAGGCTGTCTGAAATTGGAAGTAAAACCCAAATTGTCAGTCAGAGCATGAATCAGAACGATCGGAACTTCCCCTCATTTCCTGCCAGGTCACGCTCATTTCCGAAGACTTGTGACATCTTTGCTCCGATCTCTTGACAAATGGAATCCAGATGGATACAGAGTGCCCTGCTACCAGTACAACTTACAGTAATTCATTGCACTCTTGGTGAGTTGGGCACGTACCGGTACAGTCTGTTAATATTGACAAACAGCAATGGATTCGACACAACCACAACAACCTAGTATTGAATGTTGAAGCAAAGTAAATTTGACATTATTGACACAAGTAGGTTAAATGCTTATTAAAAGATCTCAGAGAAGTAAATATAGAGTCGGCATGACAGTGGCAATAGAAACAGACATTATTGTTTTAGGTTCAAATTATTGCCATATTATAGCCTTTAGGCGTTTGAAGTGGTGGAAGGTGATGTCATGCTCGTGACTCATCCCCATGTACATTTTGTGTTACTGTATGACACAATTGGGATGGAAACTGAAAAAAACAACAAAATCAAACAAGAGGCCGGCTTCGAGCACAGCCCAAACTCCAGCTCATACTCCAAGAAAACTGAAAAAAACTTATTCGAGCGCACTAACTTGCACGCACACCATACATGAGCTTGACACAGAGGTTGCAGTTATGTTTTGAGCCAGAGGTGGCAGTCGCCAGTAAAAAAGTGACAAACTCCACAATGCACCTTTAAATAGGGTTATTATAGTTTTGGAATTTTCATTTTAGTTAGTTTTTATTAGTTGTCAGGGTGGTTCAGTTTTAGTTAGTTTCAGAATTTGTTTTTCTTTTTTTTTTAAACGTGTATTACAATACTTGTGTGCAATATTTAATAAACACCATGGTATAATGAAAAAAGTAACTAATATCTTACCTAGCGTTGCATTTCGCCTGAGCAGGCGAGCCATGCCATTGGAGCGCATGCAAAATTGACGCCTAGAAGCGATGTCATCTGAAGGTGCTTTTCTATTGGCTGTTGCTAGATGACGTCACTCCTGAGTGACACACTTTCAAACGTCCTTATTCTGGTTAAATAAATATACTTAAAATCACATTTAAAATAATCCCCAAAGGCTCATGCATTAAATTAATTACTAAAATGTCTAAAACAAAGGACATTGTCGTAATAATTATAGTTAGTTTTAGTTAGCTTTGTAAACATAAAATGTAGTTCCAGTTAGTTTTCATTTTTTAAAGAGCATTTTTTTCCAATTAACAAAATAATTTTATTTTAGTTCATTTCTCTTCGTTCTCTTTTTATCTTATTTAGTTTATTTATTTTTATACAGTACAGTGACATAAAAAAAAAAAGCTTGGTCAAAGAGTAAAATAAACTCGCAAGGCAAGGTACCATTACATACTGTACCATTTCCAACTTAGTACAGTAGCAAAAGACAGCAGCACAAGAGACTGTTGGGACTGTAAGAGGGCATTTGGAAGAGTCGGTCTCAGAGTTATGCGGAGACAGAACAGACTTTGTGTGACAGAGCCTGACGAGGGATGTGTTCATGCCATCTGGCCCGCTTTAACACTGTGGTCACTGTCTGATGCCAAAAGCTCTGTACTGGGTCCTGATGTTAAACACAGAGGTGGTAGTCATGGAGTCGAGGTTAATGTTTTGTTTCAGAGACACGGATAGTGAGACATAGAAAAAAATGCAGCCCCCTCGTCTGTGTGTGTCTCTTTTTGGCTCTGTCCTGGCTGTCAGCAGCATTGGTGAGTTGAGTAAGAGCTGGCTCTAATTGAAGAGCAGCTCCACACCCTGTCGTCATTAATCACCAGCGCTGTCAACTGGCTGCTCAGGACCTCACAGTGGCACTCTGCAGTGTCTCGGCATCTCACAGGGGGGAAAATATTAGTCCTCTCCATCACCATCTGTCACAGTTACTTCTTTGATTTCCACTATCAATCTTTCCCTGGTACCACAGCGATACCATTCACTCTTCATAACAGGTAGAGGTTATTGAAAAATATATGTATGACCTCTACCAAGTGTGAAAGGTGAGTTGTTGTTGTTTTTTTGTTTTTTTTTGTTGCTAGGCATTTTACAGGAAGATTTTCTATTCAGGGTGGGGCACAATTAAATTTGGTGCAAATCTGGATACAAATGTGGATAGAATTTAGAAAATTAATCAAATTTCTATTTGGAACTAACACAAATATGGCACTGCACACTAGTAATTTAATTTTTTCATGACTATCAAATAAAAAATGGTCTACTGTGGTCCCTTTTTCTTTGGTCATCATCCTTATTAAACCAGTATTAAACAAGTGATCTGTTAAAATACTTTGAGGTATTATGCACCCATTGATGTTTTATACTGCTTGTCCATATTAGGATTACGAGGGAGCAGAGGCCTATTGCAGCTGACATTGGGGCGGGATACACCCTGGACTGGTTTGCAACTCTCAGTAATAATATTTTTTGTATGAATAAGAATTAGGCTGTGATTTTCTAAAAGTTCTTTTTTTATTGTGAGTTTTTTTCATTTTTTATTGTGTTTACATACTTTAACTGGGACTTATTTGTGATAAATACATTTTAGATCTGACATGGAACAAGAACTTGATACTACACTGACACTGTCAAAAAATATTTTTTGTAAATGGGGGTGGTGTTTCATGGTATTAAATACAACAGAAATGCTGAGTCCTGCCTCATATGTCAACTACTGTGGACAAAGGATGGAGGCTGAGTACACATACTTCCACAAGCGCACAAGCCCCACACAGGCAACATAAATGGAGTGTGTGGGTGTTGACTCAGCTGCAAGAGAGTGTGTGGGGGGAGATAGATGGCGGAGACTGATGAGCAAGGGAATAGGGAGAATAGTGAAGCATTTGATGAACGAGTCCAAACTGGCAACAGTGAAATTAATTCCACCTCCAGACATGATTGAAAGTTTTCCCCTCTGTGTGACCTCTGCTGTAAACCATCTCAGCTTTACCTGTAATTTGTGGCGTTCCTTTTTAAAATCTGGATAACAATGTACAGTGCTTTATTTGAACCACATTTCCCAACTGTGCTGAGTGTATTTGTAATTCTGCAACACAACTACAGGGGGCAACACAATCCACTGTATCACGATAAGGCCTTGGAAAAAGCAATAAGCACTAAATGTAATATTTTTGGACTAGCTTGCCTTCAATCATCCTTCATTCCGGCAAAACAGAGCCAGTAGCTGGAGGAGAGTGCAGATGGACTCTTCTTTTCAAGTGGAGTGAGTCACTCCACTTTCTAAATGAGAAAAATAAGTGTAGTGTCCCAAAGAGCCGCCCAGACTGGTGATCAGGGCGCTGTGACCTTGCTGGTAAGGCAGGGGCTGGATGTGGTTTGGGAGGGTCATCCATTTTGTTAATGGTCCTGTCAAGTGACACCTGTGCTTGCCTTTCCCTGTCTGGAGTGCTAATGAAGCGCGAGAGTGGAGGAGTCTGTGAGTCGGGGTCAATAGCCACCTCGGAGACTCTTTGCTCTGTGCCACCGACAGCATGTCAGCCGAATACAGTGGAGCGGAGACAAAGGTACATTATCAGCACCCAAATACTCTAATATAAGATAGACTGGCGCTTTCTTGTTGAATTAGTGTCTCCACAAAGAAGAGAGTCAGTTGTGCTGACGTGCAGAAAAACAACAAGAAAACGGTTCCTTACTTCAGGATGGAAGACTCCACGAGTCCAATTTCCCCAGAGGGAGGTATTAAGACTTTGATGAATATTTCTCTAATAACTACAACCCTTTGTCAGCTATGGCCTTTGTGTTTCAGGTCTATCCATCAGAGTATGAGGTGATCGTGGGTCGGCACCTCCCTCAAGTCATTATTGAAGTCCCAGTGACCCAGTGGCCACCCCGCCCCACCATCCCTTCTGCTGAGAAGGCTGTTTTGGGGCCTCACAAACAAGAATCAGCAATTAAAAGCTGCACTCATGTCAACAAAAGCAATGTTGGTGATGGAAGGAGGATGAGGAGGGGGGATGGAAGCCCTCAGTGACTAGGTAACAGGGCTAATGTGACCCAGGATGCCCTCTCTGGAACAGCCCTGTCAACCTGATATGAGCCATGAAATATTACACACAGCCCCACATACAACAGCTGGAATTATGGATAGACCTAGTTAAGTGCAATGAAGAGAGATTGAGTGCTCAACAGCTGCTCAATTGCATTATATAGTCTATAAATATACGTAAGAACGAGTGGAAACAAGTCAAATGCAATCAAGTATCATTTATTTAATAAAATAAGACTTTCCCAAGTTGCTTGAATATTACAGTCATTATTAACACATTTGACGTCACTCACCTATATTTGTACCATTTGTGACCCCAAATCAAAGCCCCCCACAGGCTTGAAAAAATATTACCTCTTTGCATATTTACAAATAAAAATAGTTGTCACTGACATGCACGACTCCAGTCTCAATAAGCCTTCAGAGATGAATAAAGAAAAACTTAGAAGAGTTAAACACATAATCCAGAATAAAGCATCATAGTCCATCTTTATCATGGTGCAAGTTTTTTTTATTTTTAGAGCGTGTAATAGTCATTACGGTAATATACTTAAATCATTCTTGATTTTCAATTAACAGTTTGTATTAGGAAAAAAAAATCCCCCAGAGTTGAAGCAAGCGCTTGTGTGAAAAATAAATACAGAATTTAAGTTTTGGGTGACACATTATAAAAAAAGATACAAATAACAAAATCAAGACGGATGAAAAACATAATTTCATCATTTTTAAGCTTTGCTTATTGGTGTCATTAATAGCCTTAAATCTATTCAATCTGGGTGTCTTACAAATTCCACCAGTCGCAGTTGCCAGGCTAACAGATGGTATTCCTGGCAGGCGGACCATCAAGAATGATGCCCTGACTGCTGAAGATTGCTCTCCGAGAAGTCTATCTTCGGGATCGCTCCGGAGAGTTTAAGCTGGTTCCCGCAGTCCGTGAATGTCAAAGTGTGATATCACGGGTATCCGAGGGCTGAGGCTGAGCCCAGTCTCTGACTGTAGAGAGCATAAGGGGAGTAGTAAGCTGAAGATGAGGGGATGGATGGCATGGGAAGGCCAGGTGCTCCAGGCAGGTGGGATTTGCTATAGGGGTGGTAGCGGGCCAGGCCCAAGCCAGGGGACCCTCGAAAAGAGAAGGTGCCTGGCATGGAGCCTGGGCTGCTGTGCGGTGGGAGATGAAGATGGCAAGAGGCTGTTGATGAAATTGATGAAGGATACGCCGACAAGAGTTTACTCTCCACCATCCCAGGCAAAGCCGTGTGGGTACGCAAGTGGGCTAGGAGCTCCTCGGAAGTGGCAAATCTCTTGTCACAGGGGCCCCCAACAGACACCCAGTTACAGGCATGGGGTAATGGTTCATTGGGGAGCATGAAACCATAAGTGTAGAGCGGGTGCGAGAGGGAGGGAGAGGTGCTGGAAGATAAGGCGCTAGAGTGCAAGGAGTGCAGGTGGTGCGAAGGGTAGACCAGGGGGAAACCGGACTTGAGACTTGAGTGGTCGTGGACACAGGTGGAACAGTTACTTCCCCCCAAATGGGGTGCATTGGGGTAAGTCAAACAGTAAGGGTCCCGACATAAGCCCTGCATCAATGACGGAGGAGAGGCTCCGGTGAGTGGACTGGAACTAGGGTGTTTACTCGGAAGTCCTAACCCCAGACTAGACTTGGTAGGGTCCAAACCAGGAACAAACTGTGAGGGGTAACCCGCATAGGCTCCCACAATAGAGCCATGGTAACCCATTGAAGCAGGAGGCAAAGGAAAAACAGAATGTCCTGGTTTAAAAGGGGAGACGGGTGCGATGTGCCCAGAGACCAAGTTACCCTGACAGGCCTGTGTGTCGGCCTTGCTCTCAGGCCGTGGACTACTGGCAGAGCTAGCGTTACTGGAGTTGGCGCTGGCCCGTATCTGGCTGGAATTGGCCAACTGAGCCCCGTCCATTACTGACTTAGCTGTATCGGACTCTTTTTTGTCTCCACTGTTATTAATGTCCGAGCTGGGTTGCTCCAAACTGGCAGGTTTGTTGTCCATGTGAGAGGCCTGTGAGTGTGGCAGCGGTTGCGTGGATGGGGAGTGGCTTTGTACATGAGGCTGGCTCTGAGTGTGGCGCTGAGGAGAGCTTGGTGATTTGGAATGGGGTGGAAAAGATGGACAAGAAACACTGCCACCGCTTGAGCTTCCATTGGCCACCCTGAAAGATTTATCTGAAGACCCCTTGGACACTTGACCTTCTTTACGACAGTCGCCCGATGACTTGGAGTACGGTTTGAAGCTGGACTTGTCCTCCAAAGACTGGTGCTGGTCTCCAGGCTTGGATGATCGGCTTGTGGACTCTTTGTCTCCCAAACTGCCCGAGGAGAGGGAGGCCAGCTTGGAAGAGGAGGGAGGGTCCGGTTTGCCAATTTGAGAACAGGTCTGAGCCAACAAAGCTAATGGACTCTTTTTGGCATCCAGCTAAGAAAAGAAAAGAAACAATGTTTTATGATATTCAAACTTTCACAAGCCATTATTAAACTGCAGTACACAGTTAAAATGTATTGAAGCTGTACAACAAAAATAAATAAATGAAAGAAATGCACAACCGAACAATTATGAACAACAAGAACAACAATTTCAGAACACATACATGAGGAAATTAAGGAAAGTAAATGAAGCAATGAAGCAATGGAAAAAAGGGAAAAAATCATGAATTAATTTGACCGCAAATACATGTTGATTTGTTTAAATCTATGTATTAATTAATTCGATCAGTTACGTGACCACCTTAATTAGAATTTTTTCGTTTTTATTATATAATTGTTTTGTATTTGGATAAATTATGTAATAATACGATTATGGAATAGTTGTGTCTTTTTTGTATTTGTCTCTCACCTCGATGCTGACTGGTGCGGACTGAAGGGGTTGAAGGTACTCCGGGTGGAGCAAGTGGCCGCTGTGCGCCGTCAACATCTTTACAATCCTGATGGGGAGCCTTTTGGCCTGACGTGACGGGTCTAACGGAGAGTTGGCACTGAACACGCACACGGACGGCTTCTCCACTCCTGTTCGGCGAGGACCACCACTGGCGACGTTACGATCCCTGGACTGGCTGCGTAAAAACGATCCGGAGCCACTGGTCGGATCTCTCATCGGGGTCCAGACGCGTAAAGGAACGCGGATAATAATTTGTGGACACCGAACTCAAATTCATTTACCAGATCCGTTCATGATGATCAAATTCATCCGAAGAGAATTCGATAATCCAAATAAGGCTTGTGCGCAGTGCGGAACCACGCAATGTCTAAAGATAAATAATAGACATCCTTTTAACAGGTTCTTCACTGTCTCAAGTTAGTTGATTACTCCTCAATCCAGTTCTCAAAATGTAAAACCACCATGAAGAGACACTTGTGTCAGGAATATTCCCGAGGAGGAAGAAAGCAGGCGAAGGTGCTACGATGTGCGCGTCTCCGTCTGACTGCTGTAGCTCGTCCCTTTCCGACTTCCTGCACAGCTCCAAGGGGAGGGGTGCTATTTCTAAGCAGCCAGCCGCTGCCCAATCAGAGAGCTTCGTTGCTCTATAGAGGCGTGGTTTGACTCATGGCCTCACCTTCATGCAAAATGTGTGACCTCAACATACCACATTCATAATTTACACACACTACCTAAGAAATGAGCTCATAAAAGTACGAATGAAGGTTGTTCTAAAAGTAATTTTACATTTAAAAATGACAAGAAAATATCCGCTGATAGTTCAGGAATGTGTAAGAAATAAACCCCCGTGTTGAAATGAGGACTCTGAGCATCTTTAAAAAATAAATAAATAAAAAGCCAGTGTAAGCAGTTAAATGTGACATGTGAATGTGATATCATGACTTTAATGATACTACTTAATCAGATTTGCAGGCTCTAAATAGAGAATATACCGTAAAGCTGAAAGTTTGACATCCAATCGTTAACTATTCTCATAAAATTATGACTAGAAAAAAAAGTCAGACATTCAACATTTCTTCTTTCAACATTACAACTATACTCATAAGTTTGTTAAATTTTGCACGTAATTTTTGCATACACAGCTGTGGAAAATTTTAAGAGACCACCACCCTTGTTTCTTCAGTTTCCTGTTAATTTTAAATACCTAGTACAATTGAAGATACATTTGCTTGAACCAATATATCAGGGGTGGCCAAGTTCGGTCCTCGAGAGCCACTATCCAGCCTGTTTTCCATGTTTCTCTCCACTAACACACCTGATTCATGATCAGGATCGTTGTCAGGCTTCTGCAAAGCTTGCTGATGAGCTGATCATTAGAATCAGCTGCGCTGAAGGAGGAAGACATGGAAAACAGGCTGGATAGTGGCTCTCGAGGACCGAACTTGGCCACCCCTGCAATATATCAATGACAAAAAAATCAGCTCATAAAAGTTTAATATTAAGCGCTGATTGAGACAGTTTCCAAAGATTTTCTTGATAATCATCAAAATCACTTCACAAGTTCTTACTGTAATGTAATGTACTGCATTGTACTGCCCAAAACATTGCTTTTAGGCATTCCTTGTTTTGTTTGGTGTCAGTTCACCTGATACACTTTTAACTCTTTTACTGCCCAAAACGTTAAATGACGTTTAGTAAAAACCTACGGAGGGCCGCCAAAGACGTTAAAAGACGTTCTCCAATTTTTTTTTATTATTTTTTGGGAAACGGGTGGAGGAAAGCCTTGGCCAGCTGTGGTGAAAGTTTCAAGCAGATCTAGTTAGCCTAATGACTATTTTTGGCCCCTAGATGGCAGCAATGACTCTCTTTTGACAAGATTGGGTAGGCGTCAGTAGAAGACGTGAGGCGCAGCTAGAGGGGACAATGGCTGGGGAAGGGAAGAGAACATGGCGACCGGTTGCAAGCAGCTCACGCTCGAGCAGTTTTTTCAAAGACGAAAAGCATCGACCAACGCTAAAGAGCACATTGATGACGAAGCATTGACACGGCAGCAGAAGACGTGAGGCGGAGCTAGATGGCTGAAGAAGCGAACAATGGCGACCGGTTGCAAGCAGCTCACACTTGGGAATTTTTTTGAAAGACGAAAGGCATCTACCAACGCTAAAGAGCACATTGATGATGACGATGATCATCATCGATGATGATGATGGTGACTCCGAGGTTGACGCCGAAGTTGGAAGCGCTGACGCGGCGGCTATGACGACGTCATAAAGGTTCACGGGCTAGCGATGCTAACACCGGAAAACGCGGAGCACAACTGAGCACGCTCAGGCGGACGTTCAATCGGACGACGAAGAGTACCCCGAGTCCAATGCATATTCATCGGAGTAGTGGGTACAGTCTGCTACTTGCTATTCCCCGGAAAAAAAGGCCGTCAAGAAAGTGGAACGTCTGCACACGAAACGGACAATCGAAGTGAAACGTATCTGTTGTGCAAATCCTGCTCCGTCTCCTTGCACGCAGGGCAGTGTTACAAAAAGAAAAACTGTATTTGAAACATCCACATAATTGTAAAAAGTACCACAGTTGCACACATTTGTAAATAGTTTGCGAAATTGTTTTGTCAAATTGTTACACTGTTGAATGGAAATAAACGTATTTTGCAATCTAAAAACACTTTTTCATTGTTGGTGGTGGTGTATTACAGAAGTAAAGCACTATTAGGTGTTTGTGGCATCATTCATGGTCAAAAAGAAGTATAGAATTCACTAGAGTGCATGAAATAACATCGTTTCACAAAAAGCTCTTTTTCTCCACTTTTTGTTTCAAAACAGAACATTTCGGTGAAACTAACCATTTTCTATTGTTGATTACTGAAGAACGGAATAAGGTAGAAACAAACTTTTTTTTTCTGATGAAAGATGAGAGTTCAATCTTTCATTTGGTAGTGTGTGTGTTTCCATAGTCTAAACACAACATTTTCTGTGGCCATTGAAAGATCAGTCAAAATGCTTAAATCGGCTGGCACTGGCGACATCCCGTTTCTGAAAACGTCTGGCAGTCAAAGAGTTAAAAAGGAAGTCAAGCTAAAAATGTTCTTTACAATAATATGTTCTATGTGCCGACACGGCATTCTGATTGCATGTTTGGAACATGAACTAAGTTGCAAAAAATGACCTGTTTTTCCCATCTTAGGGGTCGGCCATTTTGCCACTTCCTGTTTATTGAAAATGACACAGTGAAAACAGTTGCCCAGGGCCCAGGTAACAACCAATCATGCTCACCTGTTTTCTGAATTTGGTCATGTGACGCTCACAAGCTGAGCCGTGATTGGTCGTTTCCTGAGCCCTCTGGTACTTTGATATAATTTTCAGCCGACAATGGCCGCCCCGTGAAATAGGGTGGATTTTGCTTTTTAATTTATATTACATAAACACGATACTAATAAGAATACCGTGCTTACATCAGTCGGGGCGCATAGAACATTGTAAAGAAAATGTATGGGTTGACTTCTTCTTAATTTTTTCCTTGGCTGTATTTGTCTTTTAATGTGCCCTTAGGCTGCTTTTCACTACAGTACATGTTCTGTTCTGTATCTCATCAAGCCTTGTATTTGATTAATTCTGACGTATCTGGGATATTAATTTAACAAGATGCCTTCGAGCCTTTAATTCATCAAACGGGATACATTCCAGCAAAGCCTCATGATCCAACTTTCTTTTCTTGTTGTGATAGTGAATCCTTGCATGCTCCCAAATCTCCCTTTTAGTGGTGGTTTATGGCTCAATCTGCCTTTTTCAGTTTTCATCAGATAGACATAAAGAATAGGCCCAATTAATTTTCCTCAAAGCACATCTTTTAATGGAGTTCTATTCTTGTTACAACATCTACTTCACCCGCAGATCCAGATTTAGTTTCTAAATAGCGTTATGAATGATCACCTTTCCTTGGAGTTCTTACAGGTAAACATGTTTGACATTTCACATACAGAATCCTTGTGTATGAGACACCCCTTTATTATAAAAGCCGCGACTGTTTATCGGCAGCTGAGAGGCAAGGCAGCGTCACTTGGTTGTCACTCAACAGCGTCACTGTTCGACTTGTCATCATTGGGCTTAGCGTTCATTCATCGCCCACACGTCGACACTCACGCCTCAGCGGCCTGCAGAGATCCAAGAAACTGTGAGTGCAGAACACGCATGCCAGATTTAGTGTGCGCATTGTCTGTCGCTCCCTTGTTTAGACAAGTAAACAGGTGACCGTCAAAGTGCGATATACTCTTCTTTGAGCTTATTGTGAATTATAAGTAAGTTTTTCACAACATAAGACTGACAGTTAATGTGTGAGTTTTCCGACTCATGTAGTCCCCCCCTTGTTAAAAGGGTGAGTGGCTGCATTGTGGGTGGGGTTGCACGTGTAAGAGAAGTGGGTGAGGTGGGTGTTTAAAAGTAGACCAAAGAAGTGGGGATTGGGAAAAGCCAGACAAAGGCAGTGAGAGAATGAAACAAGGGGAGGGCTCAAACAACAGGGAAGAACTCCTTTCATGTGGCCCTTCATGCAGGCTGGTAACAGCTGTTTTGGCGTGTTGATGACGGATGGCTGTTTCCTGTTGTGGATATTTTAAAGGGGACAAGCTTTCGGTTAAAGAGGATTCTCAGCATGTTTTGGTCCTTGCCGGCCCTCAGGCCATTTCCATGCTTTTCTAGGGCCGTATCAAAGCAAAGTGTTTGGCCAGGACGGAGACCAAACAAAACCCCCAGGATGAAGCTGATTGAGGCTCACGAGGAGCGAGGAGGGCCGAACCCTCCGTGTCCCTGTGATCCTAAGATTTATAGAGCAGCTGAGGCTTGTAATGGACGCCATAGCTCTGTGGTGGGCCCTAATTCATCCTGGTGTTGAAAGGCTGCTGTTTGCCTGACTCCACAGTATATATCTGTAACACTGACATTAGGCAGCTGAATCCTTCAAGCCTGTCTCATGAAAATCTGCTTGTCTTTGCATCGTGTTTGGTCAAGCCAAGACACTCTGTGCCACACTTTAGGATTAGCATAGATCCATGAGATTGTTCAATGACACAAGCTCATAATAGTCCCCCCGCAAGCTATTATACTTCTTGAGGCATTCACTGATGTCAGCCAGACACTGTCAGATGTGTCTGGATGTAGTACTGTACAAAGAGAAAGAGCGAGAAATGATAAAATCGCCAGGGAGGCAGAGAAGGGAAAACGAGTGTAAATAACTCCTATTTAATTATCTGTGACTGACTTATGGGGTGTGTGGAATGGGGATAGAGCCCTGAGGCTGGGCCCTCGCTATAGCCCTCATGTTTTCTCCAGCAGCAATAAAACCGAGGGGAAAAAGTGGATTAAGACAGTTTCATGGGGTGTAGCAGACATGGCATTTAGACCCAAACACTTAAAAGGAGCCTTGCAGGCAACATTCCAGCCGAGACAGTTGAAACAAGGATTTCCCTGAGCTAAAAGGTCCACAAACAATATCTACACAGTGTACTTAATGCATGTACTCGCCATCATTTATGTTTGGGTGCTTGCCTGTGTGACCTGCACACTAATCCTTGAATTGTGCATCACACGTGAAAACATCCCTTACCATAAAGAAGTATATTTAAGTATGTTTGAAGTATACTCAAAATTAGGAGAGTATACTTCCAGTTTACTTTTCTTGTACTTATTGGATGTATACTCCACCAAGTAAATGTTAAATACTTGTAAGTATACTGAAACATAATAATAATAATGCATCAGATATATATAGCGCTTTAATAGACACTCAAAGATGCTTTACAATGGAATGGATACATTATTCATGCACTCACACATTCATACTGTGGTGGCAGTAAGCTACTTGAGTAGCCACAGCTGCCCTGGGGCAGACTGACGGAAGTGTGGCTGCCAGTATGAGCCTACGGTCCCTCCGACCACCACCAAACATTTGCACCTTTCATACAAACAGTGTGAGTAGCACTAGGCGGCAATGTGTGTGAAGTGCCTTGCCCAAGGACTCAACAACACATGAACTTTTGTAACTTATTAATATTACATCCTAATAGTGTAGTTGAATATACTATGAAGTATACTTGAAAGCATGCATAAGTATACTTCATAATATATTTAAGTATACTTTAAGTGTACTAAAAAGGGCCAATTTAGTCCCAAGGAGTTTATTTAAATGTAACTTTTAGTACAAGAATAAGTACACTTGAAAAATAAACTTAGGTATACTCAAAGGTATTACATCACAGTATTTTGAGCACTTCCATAGTTAACTATAGGCAAATAATGATTAAATCTTACCTTTAACACTATGGCGATGTAATTTTTTACGAAATATCAAGTGTTTTGCTGGTTATTTTCCTAACGCGGAAGTAAAACGCCCGGTTCAGTAAAACCCCAACTCTCCCCATGTGGTTGCCGCGCACCCTGCAAGAGGCTGCTGGATCTCTGTGTTTGGCCACGCAAGCCATGAATTCTTCAATAAACATTGGAAACAAAAAGGCTCCTTGCCGCAAGAAATAATGGAGGAGGAGGGAAGGAGAGGGAAGAAGAAGGAGGGAAAAAAAAGAAGCAAACCTGAGCAGGACGCAAACCAGGTAGCCGCTGCTCACAGGGCAATCACACTAACCACTACACTATTCTTTCAGTTAGGTACAACAGTGCAAAGATTTTACTTGTAGTTTATACAAGTGTCAGCCAGAACTTTTTGGTATTTTAAGATGGCAAATTGTCATTGCACTTTGGCATTGCAAATGTGAAGGATAGCCTAATTGATTAATTCAGACAAAATTTTTACTGATAAAGGCTTTTTGAAGAAGAAAGTGGGCGTGCGTTTAGCTCGCAGAGGCGGTACGGGGGTGGATCCGCTCCTAATGACGTCAAACAGTGATAGCAGCTAGTTTTCTCAGGTTGGGAGGGGCCGGTGCTTGGAGAGCAGAGTGATTTAGAATTTCTCACAGAGGGGCGAATGGAGGAAAACACCACTTTGGTGACGAATTAGCATTTTAACATGTCTAAAAGCTCACGTTGCTGTCCCTTTAAGTATACTCTATATTATGTACTTAAAGTATACTACTTTTTGGTAAGGGATAGCCTGTGCAGACAAACAAAAATAACGGGTCACATATTATCAGAACTTACAAGTGTGTGCTTTGGTGTGTGTGTGCTTTGGTCATATGCGGTGTCTGTGTATATCTGTGCGTGCGTGTGTCAGAATTGCACCTGACAACCTTATCTCTTCAGTTTAGTAAGGAGATTGTCTTTCTTGTCAGCTTGTCACGTCTCACAAGCTAACTCTCTTATCCACCCTGCCTCCCTGTCGTCTATCTGTCTGCAATATAATCACACTGGGATAATAGCTTCCCCTCAATGTTCACAGAATGGAACTTTTATTTCCCTGTCCCACAAAGTTCCGCCTGTGTGCACTTGCTGCACCTCAAACACATTCGCAGATGCGCATAGGCTGCACATTGCCCACATTATGCGCAACTCCAGTTCTCTCTGTACCGTCTTGAACAAAAGCTGCCATTGTCCTCGACATGGAGAAGTTATCTAGAGCACAGAGAGAGGAGGAGGAGGAGTTGGGTGGAGGCTTGGCTTGTTCTGCCAGACAGTGTCTGTCTCAAGTCAGATTGGCCTATGTTGTTGTTGTTGTGTGAAAAAGTCAATGTGTTTTTTTCCCATGCCTGACGGCAGAGAGGTCATTTTGTCAGCAGCACGATTTAAACATTTACAAAGTAGAGCAGTGACAGGTGTGCTTGAGGAAATGTCATAAGCTTCTCAGCACATTAGGTCATGCTTGTTACAGTCGATGTGGCTTCCCGCTATGATGGCTGAACCGCTTTGTCGGGAATGTGAATGACAGTCATTTGTAGTCAAAAAAAAAACACAAAAGGCAATGGAGGTGGTAGAATCTACAGAGTTCCTGCCAAACATGATCTGAGATGATGATGAGGAGCGGGAGCTTAGCAACAACTGTCAATCGTCAACAAGCAGAAGTGAGACTGGGCCACGTGAGCTGCCAAGTCATTAAAAAGACGAACTTCACTCAGTTCAAATCAAATCAATGCAAGTCAATCTTTCAAGCTTGACACATCAAACAAACATTTATCGAAGCTCTCCACCTTTGCCGTTAATCTCTCTGTGGGAGTAGGAAAGTTTACAAAACGGTAAAAGAGCGGATACTGTGAACCTGACAAAGGCAATACATAAAACTGTCTTGCAGGCTGAATGAAAAACAACACATTAAGTGGATTTTTAAAACCTGCCCTTTGTTAGCTGACTTTGAGACCATATATTTAAAAATGATACACCTTCCATAAAAGAAGGTTTTAGGAACTGGCAGTCATGGATAACACATTCCACATACAGAGGCCAAAATATTTTCCTCAACTGGGTCCTTGTGATGACAAAGCACCGTGCTTGTCCCTGGCAGTAATTCATTGGTTCAGATGGCTACATAAAAGCAAGGTAATATATCAAACTATCCTCCTGAGACACACACACACACACACACACTGACGTGCATTAGCCCAGCAAAGTCACATACAGCTGTTTGTTATATGAGCGTGTATTGTCACACAGGCTACAGGCCAAGATGACGCTTATGAAATATTTTCCTTGCTGACCTTAGCTACTGCCTGGGCTCGGGAGATTAATCTACTGTTGGTGCAAACTGCAACACACACATATACACATTCACATACAAATATGCTACCTCTGGTGACTGCAAAACATAGATGCAGCAGGTTTTTTGTGGCGGTAATAATCTACTCCTGATTTATACCATTGGTACATGATAAATGTGGCACACAAATACACGCACATTTTCAAACGAAAAGGCACATCGTGAAGGAAATAGCAGAAGTAAACAATTATGTAGTTTACTATGGAGGACCAAAACTGCCAAAATTTAAAATAAATAAATGACTAAATAGATATAAACAGATGTAAAAAAAATATAATAAAAAAATTTAATAAAAAAATATATATACATGGAAATAAAAACAACAACAACAATATATATACCTAAATAAATACAAGTAAAAAAATATATAAATGGAAATAAAAACAACAATATATATATATATACCTAAATGAATAAAAGTTTTTTAAAAAAGTACACACAAAAGCGAGATAAAAAAATAAATAATAAAATAAATGTCAAAATAAATACAAAAATAAATATATAAATAGAATTAAATATCAATTAGATAGTAAGACGAGATAGTCGTCCATTGTTAGAACTCTTCATGTAAGCTGGTGAGACTCAAGTAGCCCCTAGATGCAGAGTGCAGTTCGAGTCATGCCTCCACATCAGGTGGAGATAAACCTTTGACTCTGCCCACACGGATTTTCAAAATGGTTGAAACAAAATTAGCACATTTAATGATGCGCCGTTTTATGACATAAAGTTGTTGTTTTTTTAAACACATTATGGAGCATCGGAAATTACAAACACTCAAGCCTCAGTCAGCCAGGGCGGAGCTAACTAAACGGTTTGAGGAAGACGTGGGAGTGCAGTACGACATGTTCCCAGTAGTATTTGGGTTTCGGTCAGTTTTTAATGTTCATTGGTCAAGAAAGTGTTCAAAACATACATAGGGTTATGGTTAGGATTATGGATAGGGTTAGGTTTAACAAGAAAGAAAGAAAGAAGGTTCTTCGAGGTTGAAAATCTATGTGGGTGGACTTAAACGTTTAGGTCCACCCAACGTTGCGGCACGCCTCAAACTGTACTCTGCATCCAGGGCTTACTCGCAATATTTCCTTGTTCGCCGACCCGCTCACTCGACCATTGAAAAGGCAGTTTGCAATGGCGGAGCCCAACCCAATGCACGCTTAGGACCGCCCCCTCATTTGAATAACATTTCGACCTGACTGAGCGTCTGCAGCATGGAATAAAAAAATGTGAGTAGAGCGTTTTTATTTATTGATTGATATTTAATTATATTTATATATTTATTTCAACATTTAGTTTTATATCTATTTTTATATAAAAAAATTTAATCCCGTATTTTATTTTTATATTTATTTGTATTTATTTATTTATGGATATATATATATATATATATATATATATATATATATATATATATATATATATATATATATATATATATATATATATATATATATATATATTGTTGTTTTCATTTGCATTTATATTTATTTTTTGTATTTAATTTTGGAATTATATTTTTTATATCCGTTTTTATTTTCAATTTTATCCATTTGTTTATTTAGTCATTTATTTAGTATTAATTTTGGCAGTTTTGGTCCTCCATAGTTTACCGTTATGGTTCTAAATGCCCACGCACTCATTCACTCAATTTTAAGGATTACACATTGAAGTCCAATACTGAAAATAGTGAAATTGAATTAGAATCAAATTTACATAGATATTATTTATTTATATAATGATATTGTCATATTAGAGCGTGTGCTCTAAACTCCATCACATATCTTCAAATTGTATCATAAACATTGCTGAGTGGCCTCTCCTTGGCCTTTTCCACAGTATATATTTAGGGGTGGGGCCAGAAGGTTAAGGGGCATAAGAAAAGGCCGAGGGCTGGAGGACAAGGGCAAAAGTGTAACGGGTCATGGGGGTGGGGGGGTGGTGGGGGGGGGGGGGTGGGGGGGTTAAAGAAAAAAGGCGGCAACAGTTGAAGGACATTTGTTCATTTCGCTGACCTAGTTCACAAACCGACTGTTATCTTGAAAAAGGGAAGAGCTATAAATCCCCAAAACAGATGCGCCATTGGGGAAGATTTAGTAGCATGTGATTCATCACTGCAACTAAAAATAAAGAGATGAACAATAGACTGCATACACAACCACAAACCACTCACCCTGTGTCCGGGGAAAATAACCCACCATACATTTTAAACAGAGATGTTAATATAGTTATGCTCAGAGCAGTGTATTTAAAGGTTTTTTTTGTTTGCTTTTTTTTGGTGGTGGTGGTGGTGGTGGTGGTGGGGGGGGGGGG
Source organism: Vanacampus margaritifer (assembly GCF_051991255.1). NCBI lineage: Eukaryota > Metazoa > Chordata > Actinopteri > Syngnathiformes > Syngnathidae > Vanacampus > Vanacampus margaritifer. The sequence goes on from NC_135434.1 coordinate 22,741,718, forward strand.
GGGGTGCACTAAAAGTAAGCTAATACAAATTTTGTTTTCTCTCTATTAAGTTGTCATGCTAGTTCTTATTCTTCTAAATGAAAAATGTATCAAAAGTTTGTCCACAGCCATTTACTTTGTTGAGACTTTATTTTTATTTTTTTTTAAAGAAAGAAAGAGAAAGTAGAAATTAGAAGGCCAGAAGGCTCCACTAGCAACATTAATGGCTTGAGACAGTGTACAATAGGGCGGGGGTGTGGAAGGCGTATGAGATGAGAGGAAGGAGAGGGAGCAAAAGAGTAAGTGCAGTTTTCCTCTTCATCCAGGGTGATGAATGAGTTTTCGAACAAGGCAGAATATACATCATATCACCTTTAATGGGTGCACATTTCTACAGCCATAACTCAGGTTTTGGAAATAGGGAGGGGAGGATGAAATACGACTTTGTATATTCCTCCCAGCGACACTTTTACGAGCCCTCCCTGCAGTATAAAGGCATTGATTGCTATTTCAAAGCTCCATGTCAAACTCAGAGCTGAGTACCTCCAGCTGCCGGTGAAAAGGAAGCCAAAAGTTCTTTACCACATGGAGCCTCCAAAGATGCCTGCTTTCATCAGGTAAGCAGAAAGCTTTGAGGTGAATACCTACAGCAGGGGTCACCAATATGAGCACCAGGTAGCCCCAGAAAACCACATGAGTAGCCTGTGCCATTGTGATTTTCTAGGAATGTTGTATAAATCCTAATTTGAAAATCTAAACAATGGCATGGATTTGTAGAAATTAATTGTTGTGTATTGGTATTTATCTGTTTCTTAATTATTGTGAGAAACCATTAAGTAGAAGTAAAATCGCTGGTCCATGCATGACATATTGGTGCATTTAAATTACGTTTATACAGTTAAACTTTAAGATCTCCCCTTGCGTTTGATGTAGTCAACCGTGCATGGAGATCGCCTTGCACATACGGTTTGCCATTGTGAAGCACCTTTGAGTGTCCAGAAAAGTGCTATAAAATTCGGATGCATTATTATTATAATACCTTGAAAAGAATTATATAATTCGCATCAATCTGGTCCAAAGCTGATCAGAAAGTCATCACGGATGTGTGCCAGATATGGGTCGTATATCATCTTTCTGGTTTACAGTCATAGCAGATCTGGGAAATGAATTCACACCCCATCAGGCCCATTTTTCAAAAAAGACACTGGACCAGATCAGTTTTGAGATTCTAGGCCCAACTTTGTAGCACATCTGGTTAGATCTGGGGATTGCCCCACGCTGATGTCCCAAGTATGAATGAAATCTGACGGTATCCACCAAACATGTCCACAGAGTGTCAAATACATCAAAATTGCGTTACACTATCTGCACCACAACTTAGATCTGCTTTTACTAAGTCTAAAATCTAGTCTGCTTTTTGTGACCAAATTGGAGATGCGGTGGTGGGCACGGCAGCTCAGTGCACAGGGATCCCTGTGGAGGTGTAGCACATCTACCAAATTCTCAAACATTCTGAACTAGACTTGCCCCATCACGAAAATGGAGATGCGCTTGAGTCTACTTTCTGTAATAAAATTGTCCGGGGCGACAAAGCTCCGTGTGCCGGAACACTTAGAGGCACACTAGACTAGACTTGCCTCGGCACCAAAATGAAGTTGCACCCCTTTTTACGCCGAGCGCACAGGCACCATTCTACCAAAATGTTACCCGCAATAATAACATACAGTGTTGTTAAAGCTAATTTGAGCACATTTGTTATTTCAGAAGTCTGTATCAAAGTGGTTGCCCTTCGCACTAATCAGTGGCCAAGAAGTAGACAGGCCTGCAAATGTGGGATCACCAGTTGGCGTTGTGTGTGTGCAGACGCTAATTCCCTGTCCTCTCGGGTTGTAAACGTCATCGGCATTCAAATTTAATATAGTGCATAGTGCAGTGGTGTGGTAAATGTGTGCTTTGCTGGATAAGTGTTATAAACACAAACACTTTTGTGGTTTACTATTGTTTTTGTTGGTAAATACTGACACATGCATGCTGGGAACACTAAACACGCATGCGCGTGCTATTTCACCGTCAACAGTTTTCAGGTTAACAACACTGATTTAGCAATTGCGTTACGTGAAAAAAAAAAAGTCCACGTTGAGACCTGTTTTTAATGTTTGAACTCTCAGGCTATAAAATAGTTAAACAATTAAAAAAAAAAAACTCAGTGAAAAATGGTTCGATGTGACCCGCGAGTTGACCAGGTTGGTGCCTATTTCATCTCTATTCATGAAGTGGATACTGTAATAAAGTTTGGAAAAGAACACATTGATTTTGTGAAGCATCCTAGAGTAATAAATCATTAAAGTCTTAACTCAATTGAATTCCAACTGCACTGTTGGTTTGTCAGTTGATCACAGGAGACAATGAATTCATGGTGGGGGACTGAATCAAGTGAAGCTAAAAAACATATTTAGTGATGATGGAATTGATGTGAAAATATTCACAATGAAAATACAGCGCAGCTTTAGCTTTGCATGTTCACGATCTTTCACAATTCATGCCGACTGCATGCTTTACCTCCACAATTCAATTCTACAGAGTTTTAAGTCTCGATCAGCACATATTTTCAGCAACAATCTTCAAACATGGCCAATGTGTTTAGGAATAAAATAACTAAATTCACTCTCCAGGGTCTGTAAGATAGTTAATTCCTAAATGGGATTTTCTCCAGTCAAACTGGTATAAGGTTTTATGAGAGAGAAGAAGGTAATCAGGGGTGAGTGACAAACTGATGAGTAAACTGATGTTGAGGTTCTTTTAGTGATATAGCCTGCTGTAAAGTTAAAATGTTCAGGAGAGGAAGTCCTTTGACAGACAAAAGAAAAGGAAGGTGTCTCCATTCGTCTCCATATAAAAGTATATCTTCTGATCAAATTTACCGTTGTGATTTGAAGTCTGAGTGAAATGGGAAGAGCCGCATTTTGACAATATGCACAGATTTTCCATCACAGGCTTTCACTCAATAATACATGCACCTTACGATGTCTTGGGTTCATCTGATAGAAATTGTTACCCAGCAAGAAATGGACCGTGTTTGCTTTATTATTTTTGGGGGGATTGGGTGGGGGACTCAAACTCCTGGATTAACAATTTTTTTTAAAAAGACAAACACTTAAGGTCAAACCCTCCTCATGTGAGAAGTCACACACACAAAAAAATCACTAAATCTCGCAAAACTTCTACATAACATAATACATCATGCTTGGGGCCAGAGAGCATCAAAAGCATTAACTCCACAACCATTTATAAAAGAAACAAATGTCCCTTCAGCTCTACTACATATCACATGTACAGTATATGTACAAACATATTTAGGTATGATTTAAATCAATGGAGCCTCTCAAAAAGTATGATATTTATTGGAGCCTAAAATACTGTACTAAGAGATACTGTAGATAGCGACTATATTGGAGAGATAGAAACGTCAAAAATCCCCCTTCTTCCTCATCTGTTTCAGTATCCAAACTGTGATTTAAAACCTCGTCTGGATATCTGCCACAAGCACTTCATTTATTCAAGCTGAGTCCAAGTAGAAATATTATTGTGTAAAAGCCCAAAGACTTTTAGAAGATCAAAGTTCTACCATATAAATCATGTTTCCCTGAAGCTCCAACTCAACTCCCCCTCTCTGACTGCTTCTCCAAGCTCATACTGTACTTTAATGCCACATCGATCAAAAGCAGGCACATAAATAACTTTCTCTTAAAATATGACACAACCTCTCATTTGGTGCCAAATAAAATCGCTCTCAATTTCCAACTATTCAAGCCCTTGCACCGTTTTCTGTGTCTCTACTTTGGATCTCTTTCTCTTCTATTATTGAGCATGTTTACATGCAGAAATTAACTGTGTTAGTCTGGTTAGTTTAGCACAAGCCTCTGTCAGTCAAGAGGAAAGTTCAACACCGAGACTCACTGTCACACCCCTTTGTGTTTAAAGCAATTGTTGTTAAAGCCTTTGTTGAGTTTTCACAATGATGTCCAAGCTACCAGGTGAGTGCTCAGTATGACAGAGCCGTGCTGGTGCCGATCTGATTGACACGTCATTGGCCCCACCTATTCCTGTTTCTGATTGGCTGTTCTTCCTCGGGTGTGGTCGTTTATTAAACATCAAATTAGAAGAGCATGTGACCAAACGAGTCCAGCGAAAGTGACTACAATAGTTGGTTCCCCTTAGTGTATATAAACATTTTGTTGATATATAACTTTATTGTTTTGCACATCCATCCGTACTATGTCAAAGAACCAGTTTTGCGCTACTAACCACTAAAGGAAACTATTTGACTTAAGTTGTGGAATCTCGTTTACTTGAAGGAATGATGTATATTCCTCCCTTATGCAGGAACATATTGTTTGCGAGGAAGTCAATTGCTCACATTAGCTTTCCGGCACAAGTATGTGTCAACGCTGCCGCTTTTAGGCGTTTCTCTCTTTGAAGAAAGTATGTCGGACAGCAATAAATTGTAGATACTTGGGAATAGTAATTAGGTAGATCTGTCAGACAATAGTCTCATTTTTAATTTGGATAATTGCTGATGACAGGTAAATTATAGGTGTTGTTCACCTAGTGACGTGATTGTCACTGTATATTTGAAGTGATGTGGTGGTAGGATGATGAATAGGCGGTATAATAACCTTTAAACATTTACCTACATGTGACCGTGTGCTTTTGTTTTTCCATTTATTTATTTTTTTATGGGGGTGGCTTTTTGGTCTTAAGCAGATCTCAAGTACAAAAATCAAGATGATGTTAATGTTGGTGTTTCCACCATGCGTTTTATTTATTTATTTATTTATTCACTCTTTACACTTTAAAAGATCTAAAACAGTATATGTCCAAACTCGGCCCTCGAGGACTGGCTTTGGACACCACTCGTCTAAAAGAATGCTAAGCCAATTATGGTAGTGAGAAACAAAAGTATTGTATGTGAGGTATGGATGTCTTTGTAAATGGGACACCAGACACCAGAGGAGTTCTTTCAAAGCACTGATGTTGATGCATACCTCCACAGGATTGCTTCATAAATGTCATGATGGACTTTTACGACTAGCCTACAGAACCAATTTTTTTTTAATGCACCCGACAATGGGCCAACTTTTTGTTGTTGTACAATTTATGTGTGAATCAGCCCCTCTCCTTGCCTGTGGTGAAGTTGGTTTGGTTGTAATGTCAGTTTTTTTGTGTGTGTTTTTTAAAAAAGTTTTGTGCTTTTGAGATTTCTGCTCTGTTAAGTTCTCCTGTCATATCAAGCAGTATTATCGTTAATGTTTTATGTCAGGTGCTCTGTAAAGTGCTTTGTTACAATTGCAGCTATTGTGAACAAGCTATATAAATAAAGTTCAGTTGAGTTGAGTTTAATTTTTTGATAATGAGTTTTTGCGTTTGTTTGACTATATAAAGATTTTATTATAGGTGTGAACCAGGGATAGGCAAGTTCGGTCCAAGAGAGCCGTGTCTCTTGCCTCCAAACCCAGGTGTTTCAAATCATGAGCTCATCATTACGTTCTGCAGGAACCTCTCAGCTGTGTTTGAGGAGGGAGACATCAAAAACATGCAGGACTGCGGCTCTCTAGGACAAAACTTGCCTATCCCTGGTGTGACCTATTTGTGATTTCAATGCACCTTACATCCATTGCCTAAAACTCATTTCTAGGTTGTCAATGGCCACATGAAGTGACACAGTGGGCCAAATGTGGCCCATCGGCTTTGAGACTGACACCAGAAAGTTAATTTTCTACGCAAACTAGTTCAAAGTTCACCACAAATATTTAAAAATTAATTAGTTCAACTTTTAAGTTCATTGGTCCAAAAATGAACGAGTTCACAGTTTTGTTTAGTTTTTTCACGAAAAATTGTGCCTTTAAATTGTATTATCTTACCTGTGTGTGTGTGTTTTGATAATGTTTGTGTGTGAATATGAATTATTTGAAGAATATCACTCCCGAAATGTATGCTAATTCACATTAGCATTTGAATGGGATACCCCATTAGCATTAGCGCTAGCTATGTTTTATAAACTAATCATGTTTTCTATTTAAATAAACAATGTGCGTATTTCTTCTTGTTGTATGTTTATTTCCACCGTAAACTCCAACGGTGGTGTGATTAAACAGCTTAAAAGCCGCTTAGAGATGGCAGAATCACATATAAGATGCGTGTTTGCTATGCAAGCAACATACAACGCTGCATGGATCGCATTTTGACGTATGTGCCTTGGGACTGCCGCCGCTGGGTTTGCCAAATAATGGCATTGCCCACCTAATTAAGGCTTATTTATGGTTTTTATTCAGGTTTTCTCCTTGCAGTCTAAGAAGAGAAAAGCAGGTACCCTGGAACAAAAATAAACTGCGTTCAAAGCCGTTCATTGGCCTCACAATAAGGTTGTTCACAAAACTAATATGCACTACGTTCAGTTCACGTTTGCCCAAAATATGATCGAGTTGATCAACTTTCATTCATTGAATTCGTTCAGGTACAACACTGCCAGGGTCTTTCAATTGTTGCTTACCAGTTTGTTTATTTTTTTTTAATTATCCGTACTAGCTACTTGGCACCATTATGACAGCAGGATTGAATTAATAAATACATTTTAAAAAAAAGATATATGTGAGGCTGTGGAGGCGAGCTTTCTGTTCTTCTGAGGAATTTTCCACTACCCGCATTGGTTGGCTGATTTTATCTGCCAACACAGCAGCTGTAGGTACTCTACATGCTGCGAGAAAAAATAGGAAGAAGAGGGTTTAGTGATAAAACTGTGAAGGATTATCTGTCATTTGGCAAGCCCGTGCTGATTTGCTATCAAAACGGATTTTGCTGTAGAAAGAAATGACAGGAAGGGAAAGGATGGAAAGGAGGCAACAAAGTGGAGGCGGGAGGATAGAAGAAGGCACGGGGTTGGGGGAGTTGACATATTCAGAAGGATTTTGTTTTCTGTTTAATTTCATGCCCACTCCCCCCCACCCCCTTCTAGTCCAGCCTCCCCCTCAATTCAATGAGCCGAGTGTCAGTCACACATACATTTTGAAATTGCCACGCAAACACAGTGGAATGATTGGAGTTGTCAGTCAAAGTAATGCTGTTGTCTGCCAGTGGAGGAACTGGGACAAAGAGGAAAAAGAAGATGCTTACATAATTACTTTGAAGAATACATTTTGCTTCTCAGGATCTTAGAAAAATTCATTTGCAATATTAGAGAGTGAAAGAGAGGTGTATATCCCGCCCACAGCTTTCATATCTCACATAATGTACATAATATGAACACTTCCTAACCACTTTGAAGCTTCCTGCCTGCCAAATATGGAAAAAAAACAGCGCGTGTCTGCCTTTTCCAAAATAATATAGTTAAGAGAGAGTTTGAACAAAACCCTCTTTGTGGATCTGAATCCTCCTCAGTAAAATGTACCAGTATGAGATTAATGACATGTGACTGGCGCGGTCTGACCTTTTGACTGGGCCAGTATACCAACTCCTGCCAAATGCCCCCTTTGTGCTAAACTTGTCACCCCAGTGACAAGCCAACATCCTTGTTCCTGGGAGCTGAGTGACTGTCTCTTGAAGTTTGAAATGGAGGTGTGAGATGAGGCACGTTTGCCCATCAAAGGCGGAACAGTCATCTCTTGAAACCGTGACAACCTGCAATAAAATTTACTAGTGCTTGGGGTGATTTTATAGCACCGGACGTGTTGCCTATGAGAGGCAAAGGGAAGGGGCGGGGGATCTCATGTGGAATAGAAATTCATCCACACTAACACTGGTCAATTTGCAAATGCCATTGATTCCAAGAAAGTAGGCCCCTTCTTTGACTCGTTCTCTTCCACTAATATTGCTTTCACCATAATCCAGTTTACAAATAAACAAAATTGATTTGAAATAATAATTGAGAAATGCCATCTTGAAAATCATTTTGAGCTGGATTGCAATAAATAAATAAAAATTAAATAAACAAATAAATAAATACCATATATAAATATGGTCACTGATGGGCTTCAGTCAATGTAGTGGATGAGATTGAGATGTGTAGTATAAGGATTTTCATCCAATAATCTGAATTTGGAATACAATGAATGTGACTCCAGTCAATTGAGACCAAAACATCATCATTTCCTCCATTCTATAATCAACCTTATCAACAAGGCCCATGTTCTCAATAGACACGGGATCTATCCTAAATCTGTGGACAAATGGAGCTAGTCTTTGAAAAACCATAACGTTGGAGTTTATTGTACATAATGGGCTCTATTTTCATGTCAAGTGCAATGCTGGCAGAAGGTGAGGTTTAAATCTGCACAGGGGTAGGCTTGACTATGTTTTGGTATTTCACCTACCTGTCTTTGACATGGCGGTAGAATAAACTGATTTGCTCATGTCCTGCGGAAGGCTGAGGAACGCAATGTATGTTTATAAGGAACTGCAATCACACCTCTATGGTGGCAATAGTATGATTTTAAAAATAAAAAAGTAATCATGCTTTCTGCAATGACTCAGTGGGTTGGATGCACGCTGTTGGCATATTTCTTTTTCTTTTTTTTTTTCCTGGAGAGCTCAGTATTGTTCATTCGGTAATTTTACCGATTTGACATGTCGTCATCATTGCTCTCCTTTTTTTTTTTTTTTAATATATATTTATTTATCTATTTATTTTTGTATGTGGGTGAATATGTGTATGTGCGTGTGTGCATGCATGCTTGCGTGCGTGCGAGTGTGTGTGTATTCATTCACCCTACACCCCCCCCCCCCCCAAAAGTGTGTTATGTGCCCTATATGTCTATAAAAGTGTATTGTGCAAAACTAGTGCAGTGAGTTAAGAGGATGGACCAGCGCCCCCCCCCCCCCCCCCCCCCAACCGGGCGGGGGCGGGAGGCGCACCCGCCCACCAAACCCCCATCCTCCCCACCGGGACCCCGGCGGGCATATGGGACCAGCCCGGCGGGGCGATAGGGCTCGCCCCCCGCATACTGGGCCCGCCCGAGGTGCCAGAAGGTCCACCGGAGCGGGGCGTATATGTTGGCATATTTTTCTAAATGAAATACGATGACATCCAACACATGGCCGCGAAGCTCCATCAAATTCCCCATCACTTCCAGAAGACCTAACATTTTGTCTACATTCAGCCACCAAATGCCCTCGGTATGCTGGAACGCCTATTATGCCGCACAGAAATTAACCAAATTCTCAAACAAGCACATCAAGGCTTGTGTGAGCACGAAAATCTGGATCCATCACTTTTTTTCTGTGAATATGGAGCTCATTGTTTTTACTATAAAGTGATTCTGATTTAAAAATTGGCAAATTCAGAATTGTATTTATTTTTTTGAAACCATATTATCTCGCTTGTTGATATTTTTCCTGTTGTAATGGGCCAGCTGCAAAAGTAATTTTTGCAACTCCATGAGAGTAAGAATCATTTCAACTTCAATGTAACTTTTTTCATGAAGACAGCAAAAACGCTTTACTCTATATACTTGAATGTGCATCTCAAACTACGATGTGAGTGTGAGAAAGTGGCATGAATGTATGCATTTCCCCAAAACAAGAAAATAAAATAATTCTTCAGCTTGCCTGTAACTGCCTTCATAAGAACAAGTTATTCACCTGCTCTGAGCTGCCCCAGCTCAAGTGAAACGAAGACAGATAGGCAAAAGGTGGGGGGCGGCGTAGTAGGGGGAGGCTAAAGGTGTAATTAATGTTTCACAAACTCAATCCTTTCCCTTTAGGCAAACTCTATCCTCGTACCCCTCTTGTCTTGCTCTTTGCTCCTTCCCCTCCATCACCTGGGTGTCTTCCGATGAACTTTGAGGGATTAGGCTCGCAAGGGCTGGCTGGTAGCTCTGGCTGCCAGCGGGACTCCTCAGGTTTCACTCAGGGCCGCGCGTCTCCCCGAGGCGACAAGGCGATGTCAGCGTCTGTCAGCTTGTGTCTGTCATCTAAGCCCTGTCAGCGCCGGTTCTGCCAGCGCTCCATCACGGCTCTGTCGCTCCGTGTTTCCTTCTGGCTTATGATCTGAGACACCCAGAAACTGCAACAGCTCCAAAACGTTCCCCCCACCAAACCCCCTTTGTGCAGCACGGATACTTAACTTGACACAACAAACACAAGGTCAAGGTGTGTGTCATGTCTAAGTGCGTGAGTGCGGCGTCACATTGTAATGGGTCCCGGTGGATGAAAGCTGGGTGTGTCACCTTGCCTGTAAGTATGTCTGCGGGTATGTGTGTGTGTGTGTGTCTGTGTGAGTGAGGGCAAGTCAGGCAGCTTTGAGTGACAGTGTGAGTGAGGTGAAGCCAGGCGGCGTCTCTTTGTAAAAGTGCACCTACCTTCTCTTCCCACAAGTCCCTCCTGGCAACAAACTGTCACGGCTGACAGGCCTCACAAAAGAAGGAGAGCGAAGGGAGGCAGGGGGTATGGGGATTAAAAAAAAAGTTTAAGAGATGAAATTAAAGCAAAGAAGGGAACCTGACAGCACCTTGAGAAGAGGCATTGTCTGCGAGGGGAAATATATCTGTGTGAGCAGGCTTTGATCAGTGGAGGATGAGAGTAGAGAAGCGCTTGTAAAGCTCCCTCCCGAAGCCCATTGAAAAGAGCGGCGAGGACGAGAAGGAAGCGAGGACCGCAGTTACTTCACACGCGGAAGTAACCATGGTTTTGTTAAGGGGAAAGGCCTTTTCTCATTGGCCATCACTGGAAAGCAATCGCTTTGGCTGCGAGAGCTTTCATTTAGTTTCCGATGTTTCCCGCTTGAAAACTATGCCAAAGTGCAAAGAAAGTACATACACACTTAAGTGCAGTCTGTTTTCTCAAGAACAGAACCAAAGTTTAAAGGCTGGCAGGTAGCAACCAATCATGGCTTACCTAACGTTTACAAGTTGAGCCGTGATTAGTTACTACCTGCCGTGCTGTTACGTGAGCCCTCAACACTTGTGATGTCATTTTCAGTCGACAGCAAGTGGCAAAATGCCTTTTTAACGGTTAACTGTACATGAAAAATGCCGTTATCAAATTCATGATAAACAAAATATTAAATTTTTACTGCTGAAAATTGCTAAATTAGTAAAGTATCCCTTTCAAGTGGTGTAAAATGTCATTCATTAAATTGTTTGTGTCTGGATAAACTTGTCTTGCCTTTCAAGCTAGCTTGCTAGCTGCTAACAAAGAGATGTGCTTCTTTGCAACATCGCATTCATCAAGTCTGAGTATAAAGTGTTGTGAAGGATTTATTCCTACATAATTAACAGATTCATTCAGTTGAACAGCAATGCGAACTGAAGCTTGCGTGGGTATGCAAACAGGTAATCATCACATCTGGCTCGAATTTGCAACCGGTTAGTCTTATGAGCCACTGCACATGCAAAAGAAAAAAGTACCTGATATGAAGTGATCAGAACATATCCTTGTTTGTTTTGATGGTGTTAAGTGAAAGATTTGATTGCCATCGTGCTTAGAGTGAGCACATTTTCAAAATAAAAAAACAGTGGCCTCATGTAGCCGTTGGCGAGTGGTAGAGGTGATGCTGGGCAGTTACGAGAGGTGGACTTTTTGCCAGGCGGTCGCTGTAAAAATATATTTATGTATATATATTTTATTTAGATATGATTTTACACCCACGGGAGGGGGCGGTAGACTGCGGCATGACTGTGTTGTAGGTACGGCGGACGATCCATGACCCACACCCGGTACTTCCTCTCTTTTCCTTTTTGGCTCTCTTGCTCTGTGTCCCACTCCAGACCCCACTGCTTGCTAGCAGAAGGCCCGCACACGGCTGGCTTGACGGTCAGCACACGACGACCTCACGGCTCGCCAAGAAACCCTGAAATGTGGGAAACTCTGAAATGTGGGAAACTCTGCGTTTTCCCTTTCAGAAAGATAGGTAACTGAAACCAGAGAAAAAGAGGTAACTCTAGCCAGTTTCATAAAAATAGGTCATTTAAGCTCTCGGTCAGTTACAGTTAGTTTTAATCAGGAATAATAATATTCAAATAAATACCAATTATGTTTGTTAGGTAATGTGGTTATAAACATATATTTATAATACAAAGGAGAGGGCCGGCCCAATGAGCGCGTGTTGAAGTCCCAAGTTGCTCTCTGGGCCCATCGTCCAATTGAAATACAGGACTGATGTCACGTGACGTCACGACCCAATCTACAACCGCTCAGGTCTATTTTGTCCCTCCCGACCGCCAGGTGGCGGTGCTGAAAACAGCACACTATCGTTTTGGCGGATGCAGCAATAAGCTAGATTGGTTTTCATCGTGAGCAGAAAGACTATGTGATATCAAACCAACAATATGAATGAAGTAGATTCGTTGATGACTTGGTTTAAGAGAGAGAGGCATCGCTGCAGAAACAGAGGGGGCAAAACATTGCAGCTGTCTGTTATGAAGGAAGCTTGTGGCTCAACTTAAGTGAAGATGAAATTTTGCAAGAGTGGCCACTTTATAGCAGCACTGCTTGTCACGGACAGCACACTTTTCAGTAATTTCAGCAAAACATTTCTATGTGCCGAATTTGAAGCAGCAAAGAAAATCTGGCCAATTGGAAATAAAGTTAAGGTAGAAAAAAATGAACTTAATGAACAGCACTGATGAGTAGCATTTTTATTTTAAACTAGGGCTGCTCGATTATAGAAAAAATATTAATCCCAATTATTTTGGTAATAATTGAAATCACAATTATTGAAACGATAATTTTTTATACAAAACAAGGAAAATGTTTAAACATTTAAAAATATTAAGACAAATAAAAAAAATTGAAACATTCTAATTATGTAAATTATTTTTGGAGCAAACGTGATTTATTAAATTGGTCATTTTAAAATTAAAAAGGTGCAAGTATATAAATTTAAACGACTCAAAATGAGTATTAATAATATATATTTTTTTTACGATTATGCCAATTTTGTAATTGTGGAGTGTAATAATTGAAATTGTAATTGGATTTTGTTTAATTGTACAGTCCTATTGTGAACCATTCGAAGGTTTTATTCATAGCATTAATTTGTAAGGCTATGAATAAATGGTAGGCTACTTCATTTATATATCGCTTTTCCACTGGCTTGTGATCTTGAATTTAATTTTAATTGTAATTGAATCTGTAGTAACAGAGTCCACGAACCTAACCTGGTTGGGTGCAGGTTTTTCATAATGAACCTCTAACATGGAAGTTTTAGCACACGGCGTGCAAACGTGACGTCGCGCTGGAAGCGTCTGTAGAGGTCGGAGGACGTTAAAAGGAAGAACCATTGAAAAACATGAAGGAAAACACATAATAGAAAAGCGGAGGGAGGAAGAGAGAAGAATAAGTGGAAGTGGTGGTAGCAGTGGGGCACTTTTTTTTGTGATTCAGTGTAGTGTTGGTGGTTCGAGGAGGGAGTTAAGTGGCAAGGAGCACTGCTCCAGTGCCCCTCCACTTTGACAGACAAAGCAGCATGCTGAAGGGGAACCTCCTGCTGGCAGGATCTGAGCAGCCTGTTTACAGAGGAGCTTGTCTGATCTGAAGCCCGGCTTGCGATCTTGTATGGAAAACACTTGCTACTCTTTGATGTCTCTCTCCCTCTACGTTTCTTTCTAACGCTTATTTTCTCTCTGTCTCTCATGGCTGTGATTTCCTCTCACTTTTGGCTGACATATCAAAATCTGCTTTTCATTATCAGCTTCAACCTGCAAATATCGTGCATTCTACTTTTTTGGGAGGTACATAACATTTCACTCAAGACAAGTAAAAGGAAGTGTGTTCGTGCGTGTGCATGTATGTGTGCATCCTGACAGGGTCACAGAGGGCTTGTCAACAGGCGGTCTACTTTAATATGACATATTAATGTGTTCTGCCAGTGCCAATAACTCTACACAAGCAGCACATATGTGCATATTTATTAGAGTCCATAACATTTTCTCCCCTGTGAAATATTAACGCCCTTACGTGTGCTGGGAGCTGCTGAGTGTTTTCATAAAACAGCAAGCGTGTTGTTTTCCAGTCCCCGCCTACAGATTCTGCAGTAAATATGTTTCTCAGTGGGTGTGTTTGTGCAAACCTGCGTTTGTGACGTGTGGATGTTTTTTCTTATGTTAATTACTATTTCTGATAGCAGTCCAATAAATGTACCTGTGTTTCGACTTCATTCACGATGCTCATTAAATATGATTTTATGTCTGCTACAATTTGCACTTTAGAATCTCTTGGTCCATTGAGAGCTTAGCGCTACTACTTGGGTACTGATTGATATGATGGGCTACCAGTTTGAGACGCACACTTCTGAAAGTGACAAATTACATTTAATAAAATGCTATGGATTTCTCACAATGATTAGAAAACTGATAAATATCAATAGGTAACATTTTGTTTTTATGTATTTATAACTGTAACTATAACAGTGTTCATTTAATTTTAAAATGATCACTTGAAAATCTCAACATCTAACAACAGCTATTTTTAGAACAGGCCCCTGAGCTATACTCATGTGGTCCTTGATGGCCTGCGGGCACCACGTTAGTGACCCCTCGTCCAGATGTTAAGCGTATGATGTGCATAAACAATCATTTGATGGAGTTTGTACCAGGCCTAAATCACAAGAACAGCATGTACTTTATGTCACCGGGGACCGCGGTGTACCAGGCAGTGGGCCACGGCGGGCCGCACAATTGAAAGAATAAAAAAACTTACTATGCTTCCGGTTAATTGATTAGCTGAGGCTTAAAAATATTTTCTTTTGAAAAGTGAACAAATTCTCTCTGTTTACGGCGGACTCTTGATGCATGTCAAGATACTAATTATCTCAGTCACGTAGCGCTGATGCTAATCGCCAAGTTAGCAAAATGAATAAAAAACAGACATATATTCGTTTCTTTGCAATGGAGAAAAGGCCCAGTAATGAGACAACACAGGAGCCTATGGCCAAGAAGAAAAAGAAAGGTGCACGGACTTACTGCTACAGGTGATTCCTACTCATGGACTTTATATTTGTTCTGTGGTGCCTTGTTAAGTTGGCGGTGCCCTTCTTAAATCTATCTATCTCTTAATTGCGCCAACTTGATGCATTTACATAAAAATGTGGCTTCACATTTATTGTTATATCTGCAAAATACCCCAGTTTTTGTGTTGCTCGTATCATTCATAAACATTACCATAGTGACCTCAGCATATTAAAGCACTGTTGTTACCCTTGTTATGGTGTTTGTGCTGCTAGTACAGGCACATAAAAATACATAATGGTTTTGCGTTTGTTGTTGTAGCCTTTTATTAATCAGCCGCCAAATAGCCAAGCATACCCCCAATAACAGACGGGGTTGCCGGTCCGCGAAAGTTGTGGACTTGTATGAACCGGTCCGGGGTGGAAAACAAGTTTGGGGACCACTGCTTTATGACATTTATCACATGTACAAGTGTTTGTATGAGAAATACCTTTCCCGAATGACTTTTTGCAGACTATGTGTGAACAGGTATTGTTTTGAAATGGTTCTCTTTATGTGAAACCTGTCAAAAATGTCATGCAGTAAACATGTCATGCAAACATTTCTTAGTAAACATACTGTATACTTTGATATACTTTGTATTTTTTGAGCCGTTCTGGTTTGACGGTCATCATTAATCACTAGCAGGAGGAATAATCGCAAAGGTGACTGGAATGTCTGGAAATTGAAGAAGGTTTGAATGATTAAAAACAGGCATTTCTTTGTAATTGCAGTCCAACAGAATTATGAAAATGATTATTTATTTGTATGCAACTGTCAACGAGTATTTTTCACACTCTTCATGATCAAACTTCTCCAGTTGCTTGTAATTTGAAGGGTGCTTTTTCCACTTTGCATGTTTTCAACTTCTTTCCGAGGTGTTCAGAAGGATAGAACAACTATGGTTGCACAGAGCACGCATGAGTTGACGTGACGCTTTAGTGACTTATGAGGACTGAATAAATAATAAACAACAGGACTTTTATCCATCTCAGGGGCCGCCATTTTGCCACTTGCTGTCGATTGAAAATGACATCACAGTGCCTAAGGCCTGCGAGCGTCACTTGACGGAACAAAGGGTGTATTCAGACCTGCACTGTTTGGTCCGCTTTAAACGGACCAGAGTGAATGTTGCGCTAAATTGACATAACACTTCTGTTTAGTCACGTTGCTGCCAGCATGTTGTGGGTTGGGGCACGCAAAGCACAATGGCTCCTTCGTGTTCCCATCCATCCATCCAGCCATCCATTTTCTTTACCGCTTAGTCCTCACAAGGGTCGCGGGGGGCGCTGGAGCCTATCCCAGCTGGCTTCGGGCAGTAGGCGGGGTACACCCTGAACTGGTTGCCAGCCAATCGCAGGGCTCCTTCGTGTTACTACACGCAATTTGACGACGCTGTTCCAATATTATAAACATTGTCACGGAACCTTCGTTGAATAAGCTGCCCTTGTCACAATTATTTTGCAGGTTTGTGCTCTGCATGGCGCCCTCGTCATTTATGTCCAATGGGAGCCCCGATAGTCACACGCATCAATGTGATTATGCAATATAATTCACTTGCAAAAAGCACAGTGTGAATCTAAATCACACCAAACGAAAAAAATGAAAACAATTTTTGGTCCGCACCAAACAAGCGGACTAAAGGACTTTTCTGGTCTGAATACACCAAAACAGATGAACCACAATCGGTTGTTACCTGAGCCATGAGCACTGTAATGTCATTTTTATTCAACAACAGCATCCTAAGAAACATCAGCTAATAAGACGACACATCACAACTGTCAGTTTGACAGCTTCTGAGGAAGGGGGCAGTCTACGCCGAAACTAATCAAGGTAAACAAAAACCTTTTTTTCTCAAAAAAGAAAAGCCAAAAGACTGTATAGATTTGAAGACAAAATTAACTTTTTTTTTTTTTTTTTAACTCTAGCATCCTGAGATGAACAAAAATGGGTGCATTTTGCTGCCACAAACTCAATTGCAGAATGCCGTGTTTTGACTAGTGGGGTTGCATACAACATATAAATCTAAAGAAAATTTATTCGACTTCCCTTTAGTAGTTTATACTGCAATTTTAGTCCTGCATATATATATATATATATATATATATATATATATATATATATATATATATATATATATATATTATTGACAATTGTCTTTAGTGGCGCCAGTAGCGAGTCTGGCGACTCTAGTCCTACCTGTGCTGGTGAAGGGGTGGCAAGGAATGGGAGTGAATTCAAAACTGCTGATTAAGATCTATATACGCACACACCCCTTTCTACTCTGTAAAAGTGTGTTAGTGGCACACATGCATCAAATGCAACATGTTCTCCTTTTCATGACTGAGCATGTACTGTTCTTTCACGGACCCATGTTCAAAGTGTTCTTGTTTTATTAAACAGTGGACAAAACGGCATAGTCATTTCTCATTAAAGTCAGTCTTGTCTAAATGGCCCATTGAACATAATTCCACCCAAGTAATAAACCATATTTCATATATTATGTGTTCTATAGGGGAATGGGGGGTAACATTTTCAAGAGGAATGAAGTTAATGCATATGGGTTCTGTGTCTGCTTTTCAAATTAATGATGCACATTATTGCAACAACAGATCACTCAGTTTTGGGATTGATTCATAGTGCCTGTTACATTAATTTATAGAAATAATCTACGCAGGTTTTATGGATCATTACTCTGCAAGAAGATGGAATGTAAATGAGGAATAATCAATCAACTCAGATGAAACACTCACACAGCATGACGAGCTACTTGCACCCAACGGATGCTTTGGTCACCTCCTTTGGGTTATCGGGTTCTTGTTCTATGGGCCTTTTTTTCATTTGTTCTGTATGCAATCTGGATTTTGACATTTGTCCAGAACATACAGTAAAGTAACATGAATGATGTTGGAGACACTCTGTGAGTAAGAGATTTATCAAATGATATGTCTCTAAACAAAAATGGAAGCATGACTACAACATTGGTCATTGGATCGAAATGTCATTCTTTCTGTGCTTTCTGACCACACTACAGTCTGTGGTCTGTGATAGGTACCATTACTAAACCATCATACAATTAGTTAATAGTCAAGAATCTAGTTAAGTAACAATGCATTTGACAGTTACGTCATCACAACACTATGCTAAAGATGACTAACGCTGTGCTAGCATCTTGACATCATACATTCTTCACCAGCTATAGATTCATACAAATTTTGAACTTGCAAATATGAACTTTACTTGTCTGCAGACAGTAAACAGGAGCTTGAGTAGTGAGGCAATGTCAATAAATCCTGGTTTATTTGAAGGGAATCACATGCTAAAGCAGGCTAAAGGTATAGCCTATTGTAAATTTGTATAAGGTCCTTGTGTGGAATATACCAATTGTGTGGAATGTGCAATCCATTGGTAGTTAGAAATCTGCTGCAGTGTTTTAGAAATGAATTAGCATAAAATGGAAGATTTTAGGATATTTAATTATTTTTGCAATATTTATACAGTTGATTGTCACTGTAAAAATCATGACATATTTCTGCTTCAACTTGCACCTCAGCCTCTATTTGTGTCCTGTTGTCTTGCCCCTGGTTAATGTCTTTAGTTATGTTGACTATATCTGAAGCTGTCTGCCTTGACAGTTCTCTGGACTTCATCACCAAGCTGATGATCTTTCGGACAGAGACAAGCATTGAGAAGGAGCAAGTAATTGAAAGAGTGTGAGCTATTCTGCACTGAATATCCCCAGAGTCCAACCTAAAAGTCATTGCACTCAATTTGAGCACAATTGCTTTTGACTAAACTCAAACGCTGTTCCCACCATTTTGTAACCAATACTTTCTTTTTCACTCTTGTCACTTGTTATCTTCTTTTTCTTGTGCTAATGCGGCTAAGAGACTCTGCAAGCATTTCCCCTGATTTTTCCCTCCCCCTTGCATTTGGACATGCTTTCAACATCAACGACTGTGACAGATTGGACGATGAGACACATGACATCAGTTCAATGGGAGACAAGAATAAGAAGACATGTGATGCAGTGTGAAGAGGTCAGTGGAATTGCTTGCACCGGCCCTCAGACACACATTCACACTGCAACCACTACTAATGGTAAACATATGATCAACCCTTTTCAAAGATCTCTTCCCTATGCAACCGCTATCGAGCCTCAATCAAAACAGGAATATGAAATAAAAGCAAGCACCCGCCGCTGCAGTGTGGTGGCTCAAATTGAAAGTGACAGCTTGACACGTAATATGGCACCCGTAATGTGATTAGGCCAGCGTGCCACTCTCTTCTTAAACTCCCACATCCCAAAGAGCGAGCCTCACGTCCAACTCCGCCAAACACACTCAGGCTCTTGCCTCTGAAAAAGGGGGGCAGAGAGGGCGGTCTTGTCTCCCACTTTCTTTGAGACGAATTGAGATGATGCCGCTGTTGAATCATAACCCCCTGGAGGGGAATTGCAAACACATGTAAGGGGGGGTGAGAAGGAGCATTTTTAGGTCGGGAGACGTCCATGCCAAGAACAGAGGAGCTGAGTGGGAGAAAGTGAGCAGTGGTGTGCATTAAATTAGTCATTATCAGGCGCGAAGCTGGCCTGGGTCTTCCTGTCGATCTGTATGATGTAAATGAACAGTGACATGTCAATGGTATCACCCACGGTTACTCATGACAGTGTCTGAGGGTGAAATGCAAAGAAACATCAGAAGAAAGTAATTACTTCAAACAAAATTTGCTTCTCCCACTGGTCGCTGAATCAGTGGAGGCCGGTGTTTGTGGATCTGACTCTGCTTCAACTATCCTTCATTCCTTTAGTCTTTCCTCTGCTCTCTTGAGGTCTCCCTTATATGTTGAAATTTAGATGTTTTGGGTTGGTGAAAGATTCTGGTTTTGTAACTTTGTGGTAATCTCGCCAGCTAGATTGATAATTGCGATTCACTCAAGGGAGTTCTTCACATTATCAATCTGGGACTTCGCTCAGCAGATCCGTTCGGTAAAGGAAGGACTTGCTGTACAATACTTCGAGGTGATTGGACGATGTGGCATCTTTGCACGTTTGTTTTGACCAATCAAGGCAACGGATGAAAATGTCGTCCTCCATCTCGACTTGGGTGGGTGGGGCACGAACATCTTAACCAGATAAAAATGCATCAAGCGCCTCTCGCTGTTCAAATTTAACAAGGAAACGGTGATTAAATTCTGCGAGAAAAGAATTAATTGCAGCGTGCATTCGTATGTTAGGTTTGTTCGTTCACTCCACTAACACCCCCCCCCCCTTTCTATTGCCGCTTATTGGTTTTGCCCTGCCCTAAACAACGTCTGATTGGTCCAACCTAGAAAAGGTCGGCTGCAAACGTATCAGCGGGAGTTTGTGAACTCACAAATACCGTGAGAATTCAGCTTACTGGCAAGGTTAACTCTGTGCACGGTAGTTGGTGTCTCGTTGGTGCTGGATTTCACTTTGTGTCATCTTTCTTTCCTTTGATCCTTCCTCTGGTCTCCTGATAACTTCACGACTCTGGGGGGACCGGTTTAGGTGAAGGGTTCGGAATTTTTAACAGGTTTCAGGTGAATTAAAGAGCACAAATTCATACACATGCACACACACACAAAAAAAGAGAGAGCGATTATGATGACATGTTGACTCGGGAAGGCTACCAAATGAATAATACTGAGCTCTCAGAAAGCAGAAATAAATAAAAAGAAGAAGAAAGTAATTAGTGGAATAACACACTACTGTAGTAGAGGATGGATTTAAGACTCAAAAAGATACTTGAAAGTTTATAATAGTGCTGTTCAAGCTGAAAATCTCTTTAAAAGAGTAAGATGAAACTGCAGTTTTGTATAAATAATTAAGCAGAAAAGTAAACTGGACATTAGAGTCCAAAAGGAAAGTCGTGTGGGAAATCATCAAAAGACTGCACAACTGACAGAAAGGGGAAAAAAAGGGGAAATTATATAACCAAGTCTCCGAACTGAATAATGACATTCAGAATAAGCTGGAACCAGAATTGAGGGCCACATTTCTAAATGAACCTTTCCAGATTGATCTTGGCTCTGTCCCGGCCGGTTTAGCGTGGAGAATAGTTGGTACACACTTTTTCTGAAAATTTGTGAAGGCAGATTTTCCTTTCGCCTGAGGATTTCCCTATCATGTTACTGATTATAGAATGAAAAACGGAGGAAAGAGCTTAGTGGGGACACAACATGGAAAATGAATGGCTGGCAGTGGCTCATGTGCAACTGGGAACCCGAGTGAGGAGCAATGGGCAGCCAAGCACAGTAAAATTAAATGCTGCTCAGTTTCCAAAAATGACGGTCATTTTTCAACTGTGTTTGAAAATGTGTCAACAACCAGCAAGATGGACTCAACCTGCCAATTACCCCTGCCGCACAAACCATTTAGATATATCTCAAAGTCAAACACCAAATTATTTTATGCAAAGCCATGCCACAACCAGAAATGTCTGCCTAATCATAAAAGCCAACGAATGTGATACATTAGCCCTCACTTGACTCTTTCAAGATATATTTTCTTCCTTCTCTTCAATCTCTCCATCTCCCCTCCCCAGCCTTTTAGCTCAAGAAAAGCCTGTCACAAGGAATCAAGTCAGGCCAAAGACATAGTTGAGCACCCGTGACAGGCTGAAAGCCACTCAAATGGGTCTATAATGAGTCTAATAATGGTGTGGGTAAGCATAATTTACTTGAGTTGGGGCCCCAGAGAGCCGAAGAATGCACCAAATGATGACTGCAGCGTGAGCTGGCAGGCGATGATGAGTCTTCATTCCCAATGATACGACAAGGCCGGAGCAGAAGGTGGAGAAGCTCTAAGCCTACTATTCCCCCCGTGGGCCGGGCCCCGGGGCTGAGCCACAGTCAGAGCTGCTCATCACTGAGCACTGGACTGGAAAATCGCACATGACTGGTTGCTTCCAGAGGGCCTCAGATGGCTCAAAAGTGACCCTGTCTCCTTTGAAATGGAGAACTGGGTGACCTCACACCGCCCAGGGAGTACATGTTAACTGCATCTCCCCTTCACAGAGCGTGCAGTATGTGTGTTGTTCAACTCTAGTTGAGTGTAGCATTGATATGTCTGTGGGCCATAGCACCACAGACAAACGAGTTACTTATGGACAGATAATCACACATCACTAAGAAGACAAATATGTAAACAAACGTGATGCAGCATTCGAGATATGTGTCCCTGTTTGTACTCCTGGCATAGCTACACTGCGGATTCGCATTGCAGTTTGCGAGTAAAAAATTCACATTTTACACCTCATTAAAATAAATTGAAGGTGGAAGCAGATGGTCAGTATGTCGCTGTGTCGAACCATTAAGACGGTACATATGCTGAACTGACTGGGACAGTATAAATTCCAAAAATAAATACGATAAAATCAACATAAAATCGACAGTCACCCTTACTTAGCCACATCAGCTGACTAGCAATGAGGTTCGGCTGGCTAACTAGTGCGGCTAAACCACAAACGTATAACTTGGACTGCTAACGCTGTCTATTCGCCACAGTGAGAAGTAAGCCGCCGGCGGACATCTTGCATTGCCATTTCCTAAGCAAGCTTAACCTCAATACACTGATTTCTCTCACATTATTTTCTGCCTCCATAGCATCCTCGAAACCGCTGGTGGACACTAGCGGTAAGGTATGCCGTCAAGCTGAAGAAGGAGACCTATTGGGCCTTTTTGGCCTGTGAGACTCCGGAGGCTGCTGATGGGTACCGGCTGGCCAAGCGGAATGCGTTTTTCGGCGCTTGCTGAGGCAAAAAAATTGGACATGGGAGGAGTTCGGTGAGGCCATGGAAAACGACTTCTGGACGGCTTCGAGGAAGTTCTGGTCCACCATCCGGCGTCTCAGGAGAGGAAAGCAGTGCGCCATTAACACTGTGTATAGTGGAGATGGGGTGCTGCTGACCTTGACTCGGGACGTCGTAAATCGGTGGGGAGAATACTTCGAAGACCTCCTCAATTCCACCGACACGCCTTCCTTTGAGGAAGCAGGGTCTGGGGACTCTGAGGTGAGCTCCCCTGTCTCTGGGGTCGAAGTCACTGAGGTGGTTGGAAAGCTTCTCGGTGGCAGGGCCTCAGGTGTGGATGAGATCCACCCGGAGTTCCTAAGGGCTCTGGATGTTGTGGGGTTGTCGTGGTTGACACGACTCGACAACATCGCGTGGACATCAGGGACAGTGCCTCTGGATTGGCAGACCGGGCTGGTGGTTCCCCTTTTTAAGAAGGGGGACCGTAGGGTGTGTTCCAACTTTAGAGGGATCACACTCCTCAGCCTCCCAGGTAAGGTCTATTCAGGGGTGCTGGAGAGGAGGGTCCGTCGGGAAGTCGAATCTCGGATTCAGGAGGAGCAGTGTGGTTTTCGTCCCGGCCGTGGAACAATGGACCAGCTCTACACCTTCAGCAGGGTCCTCGAGGGTGCGTGGGAGTTTGCCCAACCAGTCCACATGTGCTTTGTGGAGGTGGAGAAGGCATTTGACCGTGTCCCTCGGGGAGTCCTGTGAGGGGTGCTTCGGGAGTATGGGGTACCGAGCCCCCTGATACGGGCTATTCGGTCCCTGTACGACCGATGTCAGAGTTTGGTCCGCATTGCTGGCAGTAATTCGAATTTGTTTCCTGTGAGGGTTGGACTCAGACAAGGTTGCCCTTTGTCACCGACTCTGTTCATAACTTTTATGGACAGAATTTCTAGGCGTAGCCGAAGCGTTGAGGGGGTCCGGTTTGGTGGCCTCAACATTGCATCTCTGCTTTTTTCAGATGATGTGGTGCTGTTGGCTTCTTCAAGCCATGATCTCCAGCTCTCATTGGAGCAGTTCGCAGCCGAGTGTGAAGCGGTTGGGATGAAGAGCAGCACCTCCAAATCCGAGACCATGGTCCTCAGTCGGAAAAGGGTGGAGTGCCCTCTCCGGGTCGGGGTTGAGATCCTGCCCCATTGTTCCGTTGTGGTAAAGAAGGAGCTGAGCCGAAAGGCAAAGCTCTCGATTTACCGGTCGATCTACGTTCCTGCCCTCACCTATGGTCACAAGCTGTGGGTCATGACCGAAAGAACAAGATCCCGGATACAAGCGGCGGAAATGAGTTTACTCCGCAGGGTAGCCGGGCTCTCCCTTAGAGATAGGGTGAGAAGCTCGGTCATCCGGGAGGGACTCAGCGTTGAACCGCTACTCCTCCGCATTGAGAGGAACCAGTTGAGGTGGCTCGGGCATCTGGCCTCCTGGACGCCTTCCTGGGGAGGAGTTCCGGCAATGTCCTACCGGCGGGAGGCCCCGGGGACGACCCAGGACACGCTGGAGAGACTACGTCTCTCGTTTGGCCTGGGAACGCCTTGGGATCCCGTCGGAGGAGCTGGCTGAAGTGGCTGGGGAGAGTGAAGTCTGGGCTTCCCTGCTAAAGCTGCTGCCCCCGCGACCTGACCCCGGATAAGCGGAATTGATGTGTTGAAATGTTCTCTTATGATGTATATTATCTCTGAGTGCTACTCAACTTAATTTGACTTGATTTATAAAGCACTTAAAAACAATCATCGCTGTCTACAAAGTGAAATAAAAATCAGTCATCTAGTAACACACAAAAATTCCTAATAAATGTCACAAGTAGTTAAGTAAATCAAATTAATAATAGATTAGTAACACAAGAAGTAGGTAACTGAATAAGTAAATTTAAAAAAGTATCAATAAATTAATAACACAAAATACAGCAGGCACCATAAAGCACTGGAACAATGCTGAGTCAAAAGTCAAGGTACACAGCAAAATCGCCAGTG
The DNA here is from genome assembly GCF_051991255.1 of Vanacampus margaritifer. Classification (NCBI taxonomy): domain Eukaryota; kingdom Metazoa; phylum Chordata; class Actinopteri; order Syngnathiformes; family Syngnathidae; genus Vanacampus; species Vanacampus margaritifer. Next base: position 22,766,459 of record NC_135434.1, read on the forward strand.
TTAGATTAACACTGAGTAGGGTTAAATCTAACACTAGAAAAGTGTTTATATGTGTCCACACCAATGAGTGTAAATCTGACACTTTTCAAAGTGTTACTTTTTTTACACTTAACCAGTGTTACTCCTAAACTGTATAGTGTTAAAAATCTAACACTTCACTAGGGTAAAAGGTACTTCTTTTATATAGCGCTTTTCCTCCTTAGATTGCCTTCAAAGTGCTTTTGATTACTGATGACATCATCAAGAGGAACTTGGGGATTCAGTATATTGCTGAAGGATACTTTGACAAAGGGACGGTAGTCGATCATTCTACCATTGAGCCACAATGCCCCAACAACAATAACTGTATGTACCGCTATTGAATGATGTATGATGTATCGCTATTAAAATGCCGACAGCAAGCTGGAAATGGAAAGTTTGTCCTTTACCGGAAATGAGGGTGTGGTCAATTTAACACTCAAGGTAGTGCTACTCAGGTTACACTTAGCTTCCGCTCCAACACTTGAGTACATTTACTCTGACGGAGTAATTTTTTACACCAGATTTAATCGAACACTGGAAATTTAACACTGACAGATTTGCTGTGTAGAGAGATGTGTTTTAAGATGGGCTTTAAAAGTGGATATAGAGAGAGATTGCCTAATATTTAGTGGAAGGTTGTTCCGAAGGGAGGGACCGGCAACTACGGGAACTAATAGCGTATTTCCACTGGAGCCCGCAATGCTCGGTTTGCTGGCGGTCAGCTTAGCCCAACTCACGCACACGCTGCGTTTCCACCTCCAATGTGCATCTGGGAGGCTGGCCGGAAGTAACGCATAACTGGGTGTGACACAATAACAACAACACATAACCAAAATACGGAAGCCATTTAGGATGACACTGCCCGGTATTGGTTGCTCGTTCTGTTTTTTTGTGGTGCTTCAGATGTGGCGCTTCTTCAGAGCTCGCAACGCAAGGAGGATCGCCGCCGTGAAGAAAATCGACGGAAAGCCCTCGAGGCTATACACGCTGATAGCAGTGGGAGCGAAGAAGAAGAACACTTGTCGAAAAGGACACGGCTGGTAATTATTATTTTTTTGTTCCCCTTGCTGATGTCTATCACTGACATCACAGGACCGACCGCCCAATGAACTGCCGTGGTGTTTTACGTCATGTCCTGGGCTCGCTCTGGCCCAACAAAGGCGTGAGGGCCGCAAGCAGTCTACACAGTCCACTTCCGACATGGTCAGCTGTAATGGAAACGCTCGCCAACACCGTGCTGGCTTTGCACAGTGCGGTGCTGGGCTCCAGTGGAAATATGCTATAAAAGGCTAAATCCCCTCTGGTCCGCTGACTAGGTGCATAGGGGGAGCTGCTCAGAGAGGTAAGGTGGGGCAAGACCAGTCAGAGATTTGAAAACAAATACAAGAATCTTAAAATGAGCTCTAAATTCCATGTACAGCCAGTGAAGCCTAAGGTACTATTTGGGGATATTTTCTGAAAAATCCTAATTCACGTTTCTTTCAGTAAAAACAGACTGGCATAATTAAATACTGATTAAAACAAGGGTAATATCAATGTAAAACACTTTATTCCATGTGTATACATAAATATTAACCCTTTGTACACTGTACACAATACCGGAAGTATTGATTTACTAATCCATGGTCACCCCCCCCCCCTCAAAAAAAAATAAAAAATAAAATTGAAAGTTGCACACTTGAGTGTCATTTCTTACTATTCCTGACAAGTTAACATCTTAGGAACATAGCTCTACATACTTTTGGCCCTGGCCAATGGAGTACATCCATGAAGAATGTATCTTTAGGGGAAGAAATTGACTTTCATTAATGAAATTTTCATGGCCATATTTCTCTTTTCCACTGTGCTCTTGTCATTGAGCCCTTTCGAGTTCTACATTTTGCATGTTGAGCTTTTTCAAACATCGCTCCAAGCACATATGTCCATGTTGCTGTTTCTCTGTTGTACCATTCCTCACTGTCCTCCCCCTTGTCTGAGGACAAACGTGTGGTTGGCACTCACACAGAGTTGTCTAAACTGAGGCAACAGGCTACTGACAGCTCATGTGCCAGAGTGGAGCGTGCCAGTAGGCAAGATTTGTGAAAATATGCACTCTGTCATTTCCTTTCCATATCCCTGACATCATCACTTTGTCAAGAAGCCAATATGTGAGTCCGCGGGTATACAACCGGCATGCGGGACTGTGTGTTTGTATGTGTGTGTTTGTTGGATAAGCTGTCTCATGCGGTATGTGGGTGGAGAACATGATATATGCCTGAGAGTATCAGAGGAACACAGTGACAGGTGATGAATTATTCCCATGTCATCACAACAAAGTCTTCAAAAGTTGAAGTCAAGTGATGAGATCGCTGTACTTGACATGCTTTGAATCAAGTTCAAGATTCGCACCTTTTGAACCCACACGTTTGCTGTTGGTGCGCCCAACCTTTAAACGGCTCCCCAAATCTAGCCCCAACTCAACGTTTGATCTCTCCTGCTGGAAAGCGGGCTGAAAGATAACATTTCAAGGGAAGCAAAGTGGAAGAAAACAGCCTGCAGAAAGCCAGGGCGCTGAACATGCTCACTGTCAGCTTCTTTCCTTTAATTTGATGCCTCTGTCTCTACCGCCGGCAGTTGAGACTAATCTCATTGAACGCTCGAAATGAGTGTTGGTGACAGGGATGTCAACAGCGGTTTGTTTCCAGCTCAGCAGGAGAACAGTACCTGCCTGTGTGTCTCTGTTACACAAGTGCCCCCAGCCTTCCCTCCCTTGTGTGTCCAAGTCATTTGGCGTTACTGTCAATCCCACAGGCCAACAGCGACATGCTTAATCACTCTACACCGCAGCCCTGCTTACACACACACATACACACGTTTCTTTGGGTGACAGTTTGAATAGAATCGCACCACCATTTCAAAACATCCTCGCCAAAAGCATCTGTTTTCCTTTGAGTAGAAGAATATAATGGGAGTGGAGAGGTCTCCAACAGGTGAGTGTGTTGAAGAGCATTCCAGGTTAATGCTGAGCAGGCTGTCATGAAAGTCGAGTTATAAGACAGAAGCTACGTTGTTCTGAAGTCAGATTTGTACAGTAAGGCATCCACGGGAATTCATCATGTGGTTTCTGTAGATCGGTCTTCAGTCAAGAAAACAGGGTGCAATTGAAACTGACATACTGTACATGTTTTGGATTGTAGGGAAATATTGAATACCCGTCCGCAGAATCATGCATCAGCTGAAGCGACTCTCTCAGCAAAAGGCAAATTTGCAGGCAGGTTTTTTGTTTGGGTGCAGGCGGAACCAAGTTCATGATGGATAGCGAGATATTTATATCAAGAATAGCGCACTGAAGATATTATTGTGGTAGTAGTTATGGTATATTGAATGTGTCCTCATTTCAACATATTGTTGTGTACTATTAATTTCCAAGGTGAGAAAGTGGCTGGTGATTGGTAGAGAAGCAGGAAGTAAGCGTTGCTCATCACTACAAATGGCGTACCACACGATTTGCGTCACCACGCTTAATTAATATTCATAAGTCTAGCGAGGGGGGTCAAACTTGACGGGCCAGTCATGCTTGACGCATGTAAACAGTCTATGAGCGAAACGTCTTCTGAGCTACACCTACTAATTCTGTCAAAGGATGATGTCCCTGGTGTCAAATTCACTGGTATAGACGTCGAAGAACATACTAATGTTCAATTGAAGAGATGGTTTGAGTGTAGAGGGCTGATCCAGAGGTAAAAAATAAATAAAATTCTCTCCCCATCAAAACCTCGTCCTACGCAACTGACACTGACATTCTCCAGTTTCAACAAGCTAGCCTTCCTTTACCACTATATGCCCTGTCTGTCATAGCTGGTTTTCTTACCTCTGACAGGTATTGGGGGTAAAATTTTATTGCTTTTTTAATGTGTGTAGCGATCGCAATTCTACTCGGAAATTCTACTTGGGCGCAACCAACAACACTCTCTATACCTCAATTCTTTCAATTATTTTATCCTTCCCGCTTACTAAGGTTGTTTCCTTTATTCAGAAAAGGCCCCACAGATAAATGTTCATACATGTCACAGCATGCCACGATTTATATGAAAAGCAAAAAAAATCAGGCGGTAAGCAAGACAGGTCCAGACAACAGTGGCAAAGCCATTTTAGCAGTTTTCCTCGTCATTCATTATTGTCGTCCGGCAGTCGGACGGCAAACAAAAATAATAAAGAAAATCGCTTACCTCTTCCTGACGGCGGTGGCCAGCAAGGGATCAGGATTGTCATTTTTATGAGCATGCATGGCCCCCAACAAAATGTTTACTACATATGAAAGTGAAAAGCGCACTTCGCTGGCGTTAAACTGGTCTTCAGGATGTCCGCACAAGTTGATCCCTATTCACATTTATCTCTTGGCTTCAGGAAACGAATAAAGGATACATCCTTCATATGTGGACGACAGTGTCTGAAGTCATTTCTGCAAGTTCCATAACAGCTGTGTTAATCTGCATGTTTTTTCCGGAGATAAAAAAGAACAAAACAAGCAATACTAGCATGGCTCGTCTGCGCGCGTGCTTCTATGTTGACCCCGTTCCGGTTCAAGCTGCTGTAGTCACGTGGCCTTGCGGTCTAAAAATAGAATTCGTGCGGTACCCCATCCAGCGGACACAAAGTTATACAGTTCACGGTTCAGGTTATGGTACAAATGGTTGAATTTTTTGGGGTCAAATCTGGATTTGAAGTACTGAATTATAAGGCCAACTAGGGAACAAAAAAAAATTATAATACAGAGGATGAAAAGAAATATGGTGATAGTTAAAGTGTTAACTTTGGAGAGTTATTTAAAAAAATAAAATAAAATAAAACTCAGTTAACTGTTTTATTTACTTCCTGTGGAGTCAATGGTATGAAGATGGATAAACATGAGCTATAGGTAGTTTTATTATTTGTTTTACTTGCTTGGCGCTTGTTGGAAAAATCGACAGTAATTTGCGCACTAATTCAAATATTATATGTCTTTTACGTATCATCTCAGGGCAAAATACCCTACTCAAATGAACACCAAATCAATGCAAATCAACACTGCTGGACTGCAGTGCCCGTGGGTAGAGCTAAATCTCTAAGTGAGACGTTTTGAGAAAAATGTAAGAAAGATGCCTGTGAAGCTCAGTCAGTTTTGATCGTTTTGTTCAACAATTATATTTCCCAGAAGGTTTTTATTCAACAATCAAAGTAAGCTATTAGAACAGTATCAAAGTATACTTTCTATTTGATGATTTGACATTCATTCCAAGATTTTACTCAAGTAAATGTGAGGAATAAGCAGTTCAGATAATGGTTGGATGAAATATCTATTACAAGCGAATCAAGTGATGTAGAAAATAGTAAAAATAAAAGTAGAAAAATTGCAATTAATTGTGATGGAAAAAATGTGCGATTCATTAGTTAAAAAATGTAATTGCTTGACAGCACTAGTTAATAAATATATTTGGTACATTGTTGGTATACACATTTAATGTCCTTGTAAAGCTGCAGTTGTAACACAACCAAGCTCTGAATGCAAACATACGTTTATAGCTCATTCCGAACTCTCCTTGAGTTTGTTATCCTTGACCGCAGACATTATTGCCTTCCTCTCTCCGCCTATTGCTATATAACATCCCCCGTGGTTGTCAGTCACCCAATGGAGTCTGCTGCAAAGACATCCTGCAGGGAGAATGGGGAGGTGGTGGATGTTAACCGAGGTCACAAGTTCAGCGCAAACTGATGAGAATAGTTGTGGCTTGAGTTGGGGAAGAAAGTGTTTGTTGAGGTACGTTCGGTAACACGTGTGTTGTAAGTGGGTGAGCACAAATCCTCGTGACGGCTGGAGCGACGACAGTGCAGGGCAGATCCGGTGCAGCAGTGAGAAAGAGAATCAGATTCATCTTGATCAAAGGCTTGTGTCAGTGACAAAGGACCGTTTGTTTAGCCTAAGCATGACATGTATCTGAGAGCCATAAATTACAGGGAGAATTAGAGGAGCCTGGTGGATTTCATGCTCGTGTGCCTGTCTGTCTCTTTGGGTGCAGCACACACGTATATGCACGTAGGCCTTCAGAGTGCCACAGACCACACACACACACGAGGGGCTGGGGAGGGGCTGTGAATGTGACGTGAGACATGATGAAGGCATGTGTCAGGATGGGTGGGTGGGGAGACTGTGAACTTAACATAGGGTTGTGGTGAAATTCTTTCGTTTACTGTTGAATAAAAAAAATCCTGAGTGCACATGGCAAAGTGACAGTAAAGTTGTTTTAATACATGCTGAGAAAAGAGGACATTTGGTCACCAAAATCTTGATAATTGTGTTTGGGAGGACAAGCAGTCAGCAGGCATGTGCTGAGTGTTTCTGTCATCAACAAAACTGCTTATTAAAGTGTTAGTTGTTGCAGGTAACGGGGATTTTTTTGACAAGGCAGCCTGTAAGTGGAAGCTTTCAAAAACACAAACAAGAATGTTCTCGTTTTGCTGGTTTCTTGTCGTCTAAACATTTCATTCACTCTGTCACAGCTAATCAACACAAACCCATTTCCTGCCACTCCGAAAAATATTGTCACGTGACTGTGATGCCCTCTGAAACAAAAAAAGGGTTATGTGGCCTCTTCTATGGAATTGGATGTTTATTTTGTCCCATCTTATTGTAAAGCCATGCCGTTCTATTCTACTACTGAAATACCTCTGTTGCACCCAAACCAAAAGTGTGTATGTCTGCGTGTGTGATGTCACATGCAATTAGTTGCTGAAAAGGTTACAGTGTACTTGGTGTACGTCTCTTATGCAACCCTTCTGCCTGGTCTGCTTGGATGACATTTGTTTGAAGTTCGGTGCCAAAGCCATCATCTTTGTTTACTCTGTGCTGGCATGTTTGGCAAAACGTTTCAATAGCAATTATCTAGCAATCAAGAAAATGACAGATGAATTAAGAAAAACAGTTGCTGAGCTATTGAGGCATGACGTTTGATCTGATGACTTGAGACCCTTCCAAGCCTAACACATAGTCAGTAAACGCTGCGTGATGAAAAGCACTGGATAGCAGTTCATTCCATCTTGTTTGTGAGCGAAAAGCGTTTTGAGGTAACAAAATAATCTAGCCTCCTATGTGATACTGGGAAACACTCTTCTAGAAAGCCAGTGGAAAGGGGAAAAAAATAAATGTAATGAATTTAAATGGTGGAAAAAAAGGAGCCAAGATTTGACAAATTAGTTTGAACACTTTTGACTGTCAAGCTGTTAATTTATGACTGTGCAAACTTCCAAGTGTTTACCTTGGAAGCCTAACACAGAGGCCCACAGCTCTTGGAGGTGACTGCTAAATGAAATATGGAGGCAGCTGCACTATTTATTTATTTATTTCTTTGCCTGGCGCTTTCACAGCCCTATTTGTTTTAATCCTCATGAGTGTTGTAGGAGAAACTGATTCCTGTTCACATTAATAAAAATAATATTTTGCAGAGCGAGGTCTAATGGTCAAAATGTCACATCTATGACTCTTTCTTTTTCCTAGCCACAGACATAACTCAACAAGCTGCTCTTATATTTGCTTCACTCCAAGCTGCCAAGGACAAAGCTTTATTTAGTGAGTCCGAGCTTGACTCACTGGTGGAATATATACAACCTAGATGACAACAGCTACGGGTTATTACGCTGCCTGGCCACAACTTTATAACCACTTTCACAGTCTAATGAGATCCAATACAAGAACTGTATCAGACGATAACAATCTTTATTACTATGCTTGTAGGTTACAGCTATGTAGAAATGCATTGCATCTTTCAAAGTCTGTCAAAATATTAGAAACACGTTGCACTATGGTTCAGTGCAGTTCAACACGGCTGCAAAATCGACATGTTAAATTAGTACTTCTCTACCTGTGTCAATCAAAACAAAGTAATTTTTTTATAAAGGCAGAAATGTTGATACGGTTTTTGATATCAAATTGAGCAGGTGGCCATAGTGTTGTGGCTCTAAACTTAGAAGCCAATTGACTCCACAAATACACACAAGCCACTCTTGGGCCGTGGCCACACACACATACAATGGTATTTAAAAAAATACTCTTTTTTTGGTGCAATGGGGTCAAGTTAATTCCTACACACCAGTGATGTTAAAAAAACAAAAACAAAAAAAACCATACCAAATCAACAGGTGGTGCCACGACTCTTGTACGAAATAATATAAATATATTGTTGCTGTCCTGTGAAAAACACTTATGTCCAATTTAGTCTTTTTTTTGGGGGGGTGTGTGACAATTTTAGGTTATGGGATGAAACGGTATACAGACATCCCAAAAACGTTTTTATTATATATATATATTTTTTTTTAAATGGACATAAGTGTGTTTCACAGGACAGCGCCAATATGGAAAATACCCAAAGATTTAATTTGAGTACGGATGTTCAAGACCACTCATTTTCAGACAGATACCAGTAAATGTACTCAACTCTGGAGTAGCCACCTATACCGATATCAAGTACCGATACAACTAGGACTACAGTGACAGATAATTTTTAAAGAGAGGCATATATATCCCAATATTTTGTGTAGAACACACAATAAAATTTGTTTTGGTGAATAAAAGGAAACTAATAATCCAGTGACCAGAAAAAGTCCCAATCCAAATATATAGTTGTACATTTTAATGGCCATCTGTCAGACATGTATGCCTTTAGTTCCTGATCGTAAAAACTCTTGTGGCCAATACCAGTATCAAGTACCAATGCCTTGAAATAATGCTTTATTTGAGGATGGTCGGAAGTCTGATTTATCTTAGTTGATGCTGCGTCTTCATCTTCATCAGTAGGTGAATGAGTAGTCAAAATGTAAAGCGCCTTTTTTGGTGGAAATGCATTTTGCAAGATGGGATGTCAGAGTGAAGCGGCATACAAACAGTCTTGAACTAGGACGATTCCTTGCTCAAAGCCACCTCAACAGTATTCAGGAAGTAGACAAGAAGAAATAGTTACAAAACATCAAAACAATGAAACAAAACGTTTTGGAAAATCTTCTACCTTATGTAGGTGAAGTTCAGTTACTCATGCTTTGTCATAAACTTGATTTATGCCAGCAAGACAATAGGCCATGAAACCTGTTGGTCCGTCAACTAATCTGCCAGTATTTTTGGTGATTATTCTTGATCTGTGAAAACCTCCGAATCTCTTTATCTTGCCGCTTAACTCCCACCGCCAACCTCACCCTTCCCTCCTATTCTCTCTGGGATCACTCCCCTCTGAAGCGTTTGACTGAAAACATGTGCTCTTTAATCACCAGGGTGACAGAGCCTACCCTGCATTTGTGCCTCTGCCCTCCTGCAACAATAAAGGCAGGGTCATGCTCAGTGTCAGCTCCAGGCGTGGGGTTGAAGGGAGGGACAGGGAGGAGAGGACTTCAAGATAGACGAAAACAAAGAAAAGATAGATACAGTTAATACCAATGATTTGTATGTTGTCTTTCGCACCAAGTCAAAATGTGTGTGTATTTGGATGAGGGTAGGGACTCACAGGATCCCATGACCCTTTAACCTGTGGGACCTTGTGCTTCTGTTTGACTGGTTGATTGACAATTGAAGGGGTAGACAACAGGGGGCGGGTGTGTGTGTGTGTGTGTGTGTGTATGTGTGTGTGTCTCTGAGGGACAGGAAAACAGCAATTGAGAGAAACAATCATCATCACACAATTTTTTTTTTTTCGGGCTAATACAATTTCTCATATTGGAGTAACCTATTTGATGATATCAAGTGAATATTAAAAAACAAAATTCTAATCAACAGGTGTCAGCCTGTATCCCAATTTTCTCATTCCAGCATGCAAGGGCATGCCTTGTTATGTGCGTACAACTTTGAGCATGCAAGTGTGCGTGTGTATGTGTGTGTTTGTTTCTAAATTCTTGTGGAGTTCACGGTGAGGCCAGGCCCCATGGCGCAATGCGGGGGGGAGAGGCCATTAATTACACAGCGGTGACGCTGGGACAGCCGGGGCCTGTAATTGATGCCTCCTTTGCGGCAGGAGAGGCACTCACTCAGGCAGCAAAGCAAAAGGGTCACCGTGCAGACAGGCCAGAGAGGGCTGGGAATGGGTGAGGGGATTGGAGGTAAAGAGGAATCAGCTCCAAAAGGCACACCTTGATCATATTAGACGGCTTTTAAACATAAGACTGACTTCACACCTACATTTATTCAGATCTTAAATTACGTATGACATCAACACGATAACAATCCTTGGAAAAACCTACAGAAATAGCCAGCGCTGTCAGAATTAGTGCCTCTGAGGCTTTTTTTTTTGTACAGGTATAAAACAAAAAAGTCTTTCACCTCTAGCAAGGCGGTGTTTTTTTATGATGGTTGGAAGTCAAAATGAATTAGACTGCAAGGGGCAACAACTTCTGCAGCTGTGTGTGACGAATGATTGAGTCAGGAGGCAAAAAGTCAATTGTGACAGGTGTTGCTATGGCAGTTAGTTATGACTTCTGCTACTTTATGCGTTCATCGCTTTTCGTCTATACTTAGAATTCCACCAATTACAGCTGATGGATGACCACGCGCACATGATCACTTGTGACACTCCTCGCTGGTGCAACATCTGTTAAAATATTCTCGGTGAGTAATGAGGTAGTTCATTGACCTGTTGAGGGTTTCAACACTGAGTGAGGTTTGTGATGTTTGCAGATGAACACTACCTTATTGTCTGTCAATATTTTGTGCAATACTGAACTCATGCATTTGTATGCGGTTTAGCTCATTATAGAGCAAAAGGTGTATTTGGCAACAGTAAAATCATTCAAAATAAGGAAAGACAAATGCTTGTCTGCATTGTAATCAATAGTAATTATTAAAATTATTATTTTTTAAATTATTATTATTATTATATAATATTTTAAAACAATGAAAATGTTTACACATTTTAAAATTTGTGTTACAGTTTTTTTGTTTTTGTTTTTAAATGTACCGTATTTTTTGTACCACAACGTGCTCTTAACTCTTTGCTGCCAGACGTTTTCAGAAACGGGATGTCGCCAGTGCCAGCCGATTTAAGCATTTTGACTGATCTTTCAAGGTCCACAGAAAATGTTGTGTTTGGACTATGGAAACACACATACTACCAAAGGAAAGATTGAACTCTCATCTTTCATCAGAAAAAAAAGTTTGTTTCTACCTTATTCCGTTCTTCAGTAATCAACAATAGAAAATGGTTAGTGCTCTGTTTTGAAACAAAAAGCGGAGAAAAAGAGCTTTTTGTGAAACGATATTATTTCATCACTCTAGTGAATTGTACACTTCTTTTTGTCCATGAATGATGCCACAAACACCTAAATAGTGCTTTACTTCTGTAAAACACTATCACCAACAATGAAAAAGTGTTTTTAGATTGCAAAATACCTTTATTTCCATTCAACAGTGTAACAATTTGACAAAACAATTTCGCAAACTATTTACAAATGTGTGCAACTGTGGTACTATTTACAATTATGTGGATGTTTCAAATACAGTTTTTCTTTTTGTAACACTCCCCTGCGTGCAAGGAGAGGGAGCAGGATTTGCACAACAGAGTAGTTTCACTGCGATTGTCCCTTTTGCATGCAGACGTTACACTTTCTTGACGGCCTTTTTTTCTGGGGAATAGCAAGTAGCAGACTGTACCCACTCCTCCGATGAATATGCATTGGACTCGGGGTACTCTTCGTCGTCCGATTGAACGTCCGCCTGTGCAGAAGTGCTCGGTTGTGCTCCGCGTTTTCCGGTGTTAGCATCACTAGCCGGTGAACCTTTATGACGTGGTCATAGCCGCCGCATCAGCGCTTCCAACCTCGGCGTCAACCTCGGAGTCACCATCATCATCATCGATGATGATCATCGTCGTCATCAATGTGCTCTTGAGCGATGGTCGATGCTTTTCGTCTTTGAAAAAAACTGCTCGAGCGTGAGCTGCTTGCAACCGGTCGCCATGTTCTCTTCCCTTCCCCAGCCATTGTCCCCTCTAGCTCCGCCTCACGTCTTCTACTACCCAATCTTGTCAAAAGAGAGTCATTGCTGCCATCTAGGGGCCAAAAATAGTCATTAGGCTAACTAGATCTGTTTGAAACTTTCACCACAGTTGGCCAAGGCTTTCCTCCACCCGTTTAAAAAAAAATAATAATAATAATTGGATGACGTCTTTTAACGTCATTGGCGGCCCTCCGTAGGTTTTTACTTGACGTCTTTTAACGTCCATGGCAGTCAAAGAGTTAAAATTTGAGCCTTTTTTATTCAGATTAATCACATCTTGGAATTTTATAAAAATAATAATAATAATAATGCATCAGATTTATGTAGCGCCTTTCTAGACACTCAAAGATGCTTTACAATGGAACAGATACATTATTCATGCACTCACACATTCACACTGTGGTAGCGGTAAACTACTTAAGTAGCCAGAAGCATGGCTGCCAATGTGTGCCTACAGCCCCGCCGACCACCACCAAACATTTGCACCTTCCATACACCAGTGTGAGTAGCACTGGAGGCAATGTATGTGAAGTGCCTTGCCCAAGGACATATGACTTGGGGAGAGCGGGGATCAAACAGCCGACCTTCTGGTTACTGAACGACCGTCCCTACACCGTGAGCCACGGCCGCCACGGTTTGGATTAATCACGATTAATCACTATTCAAAACTTTTTTTTCCCCCCACCAAATTTTAAGAGCACCTGTTATGACATTTAATGCTATGAGGACATCTTCAACATTTTTTGATCCACTGCACATGCTTATCCTCCACTTTTTCTAATTAGTTAATTACCTCAATAATTAAAAATGAAAAAAACAAATTACCCCAATAGTTCGACATGAACAAATATTCTGAATGTCTTAAGCAAACATTAATTAAATGCTTTGCTTTAATGCATTTAGTTATGTTAATTGCTCAAACACAAACTGTGCTACCGTTAACGTAACCATCCGCTATCAAGCTAAAGAATTATCTGTGGTCAAATTTTATAGTGTGATTAATCTGCATTATTACATGATTAATGCGATAATTTTTTGTGGTAAATTAATTAGTTAACGCTTTAACTTTGACAGTACTTCTTAAAATGTTATCAAAAAGCATTGCCTTGTTCACAGCTGTTGAACTGTCAATCAAGATTTGAATTAGCCAAAGTAATAACACAACCACCGGTCACCAGATTGACTAGTGATGTTTTTACCATCTGTCAGAGTATTCCCTCCTCCAGTTAAAGCAAACCCGAGTTGTTGCACGGCCAACAAAAGCAAGCCGGAAACGCGACTGGCGCTACCAGGTATAGCCTAGCATAATAGCAATAAAACTACCAAAACAAATAAACGTAGGGTGATGAAATCTCCCGTTTTTGGCTGGGACTGTCGCATCTTGAGCCTTGGGTCCCGAGGCCCGTCTCATTTTGCTAACCTCATTGTTTTGTCCCCATCCATGTGTCTGCGCGAATCACACAGTTGTCATAGCGATTCTTACGATAAACACATTAAAAAGGAATTTAACTGTTAAATTCCTTCCTATTTACTCTCAAACTCACATTTGCGTTCTCATTCGCATCTATAATCGGTAGCAGCACGAACATGGGTAGCAGGCATTGACCGGAACTAGAACTGCTTTTGCATCTAAGAATCATGGGAAATGAAGTCTAACGCTCCACTGTGGTCGCCAGTCTGTGCATTGTGTAAACGTGGAGACAATGCATGTTATTCTCACATTAGCTTCCTAATAAATATATTTCACATAATAAATACACTCAACAAAAATATAAACACAACTTTTTTGTTTTTGCTCCCATTTTTTATGTGATGAACTCAAAGATATAAACTTTTAACCACATAAACACACAAAAAGTCTCTCAACAACATTCACTCAACAAAAATGTAAACTCAAAGATCTAAAACTTATTTGCCAACATAATCCATCCCACCTCACAGGTGTGCCGTATCAAGATGCTGATTAGACACCATGATTTGTGCACAGGCATGCCATAGACTGCCCACAATAAAAGACCACTTGATATGGCACACCTGTTTGTGAACAATATTTGAGAGATATTGTGTACGTGGAAAAAGTTTTTAGATCTTTGAGTTCATCTCATAAAAAATGGGAGCCAAAACAAAAGTGTTGCGTTTACATTTTTGTTGAGTGTACATTGTTGAGATACTTTTTTCTAGATTTCTCTCAGTCAGATGTAACCACATGATTTCATATTAGATCGACATATGAGACAGAAGTCTTGAGCGGAAGCAGCAGTCAGATGGAGAGTGTGCCCCGCTGTCAGCTGAGGAAGAGCGATGGGCTGCCAAGCAGATGGACTCCCCCATGTCAGGGTCCTTTCACTTCCTGTGGTTGTCCTTTGATCTGCCTGATGACTAATGACTGCCCTGTGAAGAGCAAGGCAGGCAGACAGGGATCCCTATGTATGTGTTTGTGTATGAATGAGAGAGCGCTTTGACATGCAGCACAGGGGGCCCTTCTTTGGGGGCTTTCGGGCCCCTTACCCTCACGCGCACTTTGCTCTCCTGTGGCAGCAGAAGATGAAGAGGAGGAGAAGAGGTGTCTGAGGAGACAGGGGTGATTGAGAGAGGCCAGTAAGGGAGGTCAGACATGGGGCAACAGGAGACCCAGTAAGCCACACAATGTGACGGTACACACAGATAGCCTGCGTGACCTCTTAGGGTCAACTGTGATATTCACTGAAGACTTAAATGATGATGCAAGTTTTTTTGTTTTGTTTTTTAAATTAAAGAGACCATTTGGACACTATCACTTTGGTAGAATACAGACAAATCTCAGAAGACAGGAACACAATAACATTCTAGTAAAAACTGAGTTTTATCCACTGTTTTTTCAAAACGTTGCACGTATAGATGGAAATACACTGATACTTTTACTTGTGAGTTGAGTTCATTCCATAACAAAGCTTATTTTACTCGTATACTAAATCAGTTTTCCCCATTGAAAGGATTTGAAATGCACTGCTTTTGACAAGTATACTTGTCAATTAAATTTTTTTCTACGGGGCTAGAAGGGGGAGAATCTGATTATGTCCCACAGTAAATGTCAAACTTGGAAAAACAACTTTACTGATGCACAACCACTAGCAGATGACATCATTGCCCCATTTTATACGAAATGAACACGGTGTGAGAGTCCATGGGAGTAATGGCTGCATTTTGTGCAACCTACCAGTACATTTTTCTACTGTCGATTATAAAAGAATGGGTCAATACCGAAAAGAGAAGGTCTGTCATTTGTTGTTCATTTCTGTCCTTTAGCAGATTCGGTTTATATATGATTATTGAACATAATATCGTGTGGGTATTGAATGAGTTAATCCATCACAGCTCCCCAAATTTAAAAAGTAATAATCATTTAATAACGAAAAAACTGTATCATTGTATAAAAATGTAAAAAAAAACAACAACGGTCTGTTTTAGTCTCGCATTTGGATTTTTGCGCTATTTAACATGGTCGATAGAGGTCGCTAAACTAAAGTACGCAACACTTGGTCGTAATTAGGCACCTTTTCAAAACAACCTATGTGGTTGTATTTATTGGAGGACTGTCTCCGTTTTATGTGTGCCTTAAAGGGGCGTGGCCGTGTGAGTGATGTAAAAATCTTGACCATTTGGTCTGCGGGTGAGCATCTGGGCATGACAGAGTTCAAAGCAAACATGGAGAAGCAGCATGCAACTGTAATGCTGCAAGCAAATGGAATAAGATGCCGACAGAAGTGAAATCAACCAAGAGTATGCTTTAACTCAAGATTAAAACTTTTCTTTTCTCACATGCCTTTGATGAAGGTCTCTTAAACACATTTAAACCAGGGACGTGCATTGAGCTCCAGATTTGGGTAGGCAGGCAGTCGCAAATTGAGACACACACAAGAATTATAAATTTGTGTGTCGGCAGGTGAGTGTACAATGTACCCTAGGGTGACCATATTTTCATTTCCAAAAAAGAGGAAACTCAGCCTGACCTTGAGATACTTGATACTCAGATATAACATGCC
Source organism: Vanacampus margaritifer (assembly GCF_051991255.1). Lineage (NCBI taxonomy): Eukaryota > Metazoa > Chordata > Actinopteri > Syngnathiformes > Syngnathidae > Vanacampus > Vanacampus margaritifer. Next base: position 22,782,485 of record NC_135434.1, read on the forward strand.
ATACATTCAAACTATTTTGACATATGCATTCTCTGTATGGGTAGGGAAAAAAAACAAAAAACATGAAGTCTTACATTTTTTGCTCCGCAATCTTTTTTTTTTCTTTTTACTTCGAGCGGAGTTCGTACCCATCGCCTCCGCTGCAGCAGCTCAACACTTGTCACTCAGCTAAAGTTCTGGGCCACCATCAGCCAGTGCGCAGTCTGCCAGCCACAGTAAACGTTGCAGTGCACTCCGCCTCCCATTTGCTGCACAACGAAAAACTGACAATTTCAAACCCGTCCTGATGCCCGGAAAGAATGTAATAAAGTGAATATCTCCCTGTAAAACAGCCTAATTCCTCACAAAAGCAAGATAGCAAAAGCAATGCCAAACTCCATTTAAAGTGAAACAGCCAGTTAATAAAAGCACATCCACAAAGCCAATCTTTCCTTTTGCACCATTCTTTGTGAAAAGTACAAATAATTCTTTGGCCCTTGCTTTGCTGAAGATCCGGTAGCCAAGGCGTTGGTCTCCCATCTTTCAAAAGATGGCGTTTTCCCTCAAAAGAAAGGCGTTAAAAAAGTTTTATATTCTCCAAAGCGGCGTGATCTTACCGCTTTGCTGTGCACTAAGTGTGTTTTGAATTCACAAATGCACTGTGCGAACGTACGTTCGTATAGGAATAATACAGCGACGTAAAAAGGCTGCGTTGCAATCTGCCTATTTGCGTAAAGGATTTTTCTACTGGGAAACTGGCTACGCATGCGCGAACACACATTTCTACGCGGACAGGGCTGGCAAAAGCACAATAGCGGTGTGCCTTCAGGAGGATAATTTTTGCAGCATTTTTGCCTGCAGGCCAGACGAAGTAATGAGTCATTTTTAATTGAGGTATGAAAATCACCAAATATTGTCACTTCTAAACCTAGGTAGGTATAGGTAGTGTAGGCTTTCTGAAATAAAAGAAATAATTCAAACAAGCCAAATGGTTTCAACTTTCATTTCAGCCTGGGGTAGGCACTGCCTACCTTGCCTATCCTGACCGCACGTCACTGGTTTAAACCAGTTTCATACATTACAGTAATTTTAGAAACTTACTTTTATGTATTTACTTTCAAATGGATTAAATGTTTTTAAAGTCTGCTGTTAATATGTTTTAATGTTGCCAAAGTATGTTCTTTTAGTAATTTTAGTAAGCTATTTTAATTAAATTTTCTTTTTTTTCTTTTTTTGAGCACTCATTCATTCAACAGCCAGTCAACATGTCATCATCATAACTTAAAAAAAAGAAGCTACTTTTATTTTCTCTGCTTTGCTTCTGAATGTTGTTTCTGTAAATGCTTTTTGGTGTTGTGTCTGCTTGTGTGGAGCACATTGAGTCTTGTGTATGAAATGTGCTATAGAAATAAAGCTGCCTGGTGAATGTTCTCATTTTGTATTTGTTTTAATAATTTGCTCCGTTTAATAAATGGCTGAAAGTGCACTTTGTGGCTTTCCTTTTTTTTACATCACTGAGGCCTGCTTGTAATCCAAAATTTGGCTCGCAACACAAAACATAAAATGAACCAAGTGTGACTTGAAGTTGGGGGAAAACAACCACATTTTTTACAAACCTGGAAAAAAATGATGAAAATGCAGTAATAGGCATGCCTGGCCAGTAGTATTTTTGAAATACCCTTCATTATGTGTGGTTTTATGATTTGACATGAGAAATGTGTTTTTCCAATGGAGGTCACATTTGAGGTGCTCTAACTGTGCACTTTCTTTGCAAAACATTCTAAAGCCTGTGACATTTGCAAAACTTTGTATTTCAACTTTTCAACTGATTGCCTCTTAAAATGCTGTTATGCTTTATCAAAAGGATGTTATTGTGTCGCATTGCTACAAGCCCCTTAGATGATATCTTCCTGTGAAAGTTATTGTTTTTTTCCCCCAGATGACAATAAAACAATGTGCCCCCGTTCCCTTTGCAAAGAACAGAAAGAGGTATGGAGTCCTTGCCGCAGCATTGATGGAAAGTGAAATGAAATGACAACCAGGTGTGTGTAGAATGGAAATAAGCGGGAACAGACAGAAAGAGTAGGAGGTGACTGAGAGCTGAACTAAGCAAAAGGCTAGCAGGTCAGTCAGAGGTCAGTGGGTACAAGAGGAGGGGTTGGTGAAGGTGAGAAGGTGAATGGAGGGTAAAAGACAGGGGGTGATGTGTTAGTTTAAACAGGTCACCGCTCAGCTAGTCGCCGAGGGAAGTGACCCCGTGCTAGCTTCTGATTGGCTGACCACTTAGCTAGCGAGGCACTTAAGCCAAATTCGTTTTGGCTGACTGCACGTTTCATGTGGATTCATTACTATGGAACTGAATGAGTGACAGTGCTGCTTTGGTGGGATGTCTTTATCTGGCCAATTACTGTAGCTAGACCTTTTGTTGCTTACTGCCAACCCTTGGGAGAGATCACACGGGCTGTCAATCAGAGGCACCTTCCCACAGAGATACAGAGTGATTGACACACACGCAGATTGACAGATTGCTGCTGTAGCTGTGTGTAGTGTAAATGACTGCTGCTATTTCAGCATGGGGTTAATGAACAAAGATATTTCACTCCCTCATTGGTTGGTGAAAAATAGCCTAAAATTATACTAAAGTGGTTAGTCAGCACTAAAGTCTATGATTTAGATTAGGGTGACCAGATGTTGTGTTTAACGCGGGAAAGTCCAAGTTTTTAGCCTTGTATCCTGAGTCCCGGTGGATTTCGCCAATCCCGTTGACTTATTCCACTTTTACGCAGAACCTGTCCTGGCATTTTCTTTGTTTGTTTTTAGGCCAGACAGCAAGGCAATTGTTTGGGCCATGTGTATGTCAATCACACATATGATAACCAATTAAAAAGTAATTTAACATTTAAAGGCCTAGGTACATCAATCCGACGTCGGCCAGATGTGACTGACGCCTACCCCCTGTGGTGTCGGCCAGACGTCAGCACGTCACGTAGAAAAATGACGTAAAAACACACCGCGCCGACTTTTACGCATGCGTATCCTGGACCCTGTCGACTCCTGGCTGCTACCGATCGTCGGTTCACCCAAAAAGCTTTGGCCGTGTTGCCCTCCGCATTTTGGACGTGGTGCCGAGCTCCAGCTTCTGAAGGAGCTTCCTCGAGACCGCCGGACGGAAGGGCCATGCACCCCTGCTGCTCCCACAAGGATCGCGCTGTTAAATGCGTGGTCATTGACAAACAAAATATTTATTTTGAGGGAGTTTTTCCTTTCCAACAACTTGTATTTCCTCTGCCTGACGGAGACCTGGACTGTCGCTGGTGAGTCCACCGCTATGATTGAATTACTACCGCCTGGTTGTGCTTACTTGGACGCTCCGAGGACGTCGGGCCAAGGTGAAAGAACGACAACTATTTAAAAAAAACAAAAACATTTTTTTTAAATGTAAACGATGTCTATTTACCACATCGATCACAGCTTTGAAGCCATCTTCTTTGAAGTCGGCCAAACTGTCACTGTGCTGTGCTGTGTCATTTACCGACCTCCAAAATACAATAAGGACTTTTTAAACGACTTTACAAATCTTCTTGCGGAAATCATGCTGAAATATGATCATATCCTCTTTATGGGGGATTTTAATATTCAAGTGTGCTGTCCTGAAAAACCATAAAGTTGAGTTCAGTACAGTTTATCATTGTCACTTGCTCTTCTTGCCCCGTGCGCTGATTCGCTAGCTAACAGGCAATCACAGTGATCAATCGTCCCCGACGCCAATTCACACATCAGGACATTTCAAACATATATAGAAATATTTATTCAATGTACCAAGTAGCAATGACAAGTACATGAGCACATGGCAGGGGTTACGTGGAAACAATTTAGAATTTATTTGATGCGTGGTATAAGCAGTATTTTGCCTAATTGTGAAACACTGCCCAATTTTCATATTTCATATGTATATTTTTTATTCTTTGTAATTATTATATGGAGACAGTTGGGAATCAATGCAGGCACGGGCGTAGGCAGCTCAGGGGTCCTCGCAGGTCCCAGTCAGTTAATGCCTTCCGGGAGAATGGCGTGGTCATGTCGTGTCACATGTGTTGCAGTGCATGTGCGCAATTAAAGACAACAAAAGTACACTCTCTCTCAAGTGTCTTCATCCAACCCCAAGTGCTACAGATGCACCAAAATCAGAACAGCTTCATGTCAACTCAAGTTGCAGGGGCAGGGGATAAACAATGTTAAGGGGATAAATACATTGCCACCACACAAGGACTGAGCAAAAAAAGTTGGATAATGGCAAATGCAATGACCTGCTTAGCTCCATTGAACTGTCAACCAAGATAGCATTTAGCATTAGCTAAAGTAATAACACAACCAACGGTCACCAGATTGACTTGCAGTTATATTTGTTATAAACAGTTAATGAGAATTTATTGGATATTTAATTTCAGCTAAATTGTAGTGTCCCCGTTTTTAATTTTGAAAATAATCCCACCTTTATTTCGATTTTTGATGGAAAAAGTGATTCTTAGAAATGACACAAAGTAAGGGGACTTTCAGGCATGAGGCTATGTCAGTATTTCAAACCCCAAGACACCATGCTTCCACTTGCTGATTTTCAATGCACTTTCTTGTAAGTCTGCCCAAAGGTAACACAGATGACCCAATCATTTCCTTAAGAAAATAGAGTCCCATGCATGGTTCTGACTAAACTGTCAATGAATGGTCGCATTACACCAGGAGGGTTCCAACCTTACACAAAAAAACACACCTTTTGACATTCAAATCAATAAGCTGGGCCTGCAATTTGTCCCCAGGACTCCAGTGAACTTTTAACACTGACGACTGTGCTTTGAAGAATGCAAATATGATCCACCCCTCTTAAAACGTTTACAGGGAAGGCAGCGGCAGCAGCACAGCGTCTAAACACTTGCAGATGATTTATCACCCGCAGGATCCTTCGGCGTGGGTTAAAAGCAGATGAGGAGCAAACTGGTCTGGATCAAAGATAAACACAAATAAATCTGGTGAAAAGGAGAGGGAGAGAAGTGGGCAGTGGGCCTGGAAGGATGTGGAAATGGGAGGTGGAGGCAAAGAGGGGAGTGGTGCTTACTTGATTTATGGGCCTTTTGGTATTTAAATCACCCACATACAACATCCCTTCTTGTGAAACCTCGTTCCTGCTTTAGTTTAACCCCTGGCTGTTCACTCGGATACACTAGTGACAATTACGTTTTTAACCCTGGCCGGCCAATAGGATTGCTCTGCCACCAACTCCTCAATCACGGCCATTTACCAAGACAGTGTTGACAGCTCGACAGAGCAAAAAGTCACACCCGTCACCCCTGACAACTCTTTGTCTGAAGTTTGCACTGGTACCAGAAAGGGGGGGTTACAGGGTGTCAAAATGATGTTACGATGGCCGCCAAGCCATGAAAGGATGGCTATGTTTCATTTTCCAAGAAGTGTGAAAGAACAGGCGGAAGGAAAGAGACGTCTGGAAGGGATAGGCAGCATGAGAGAGGGAGGCGGTGAATGAGCAATATATGAGTGTTGAGAGAGCAGAGGGGGAAAAAGAAGGAGCGCCAAGGCTTCAGGTTTGATGTGGGCGTTTTTTTGACAGCTATAATTCTCCAGCCTACAGAATTTCATCAACACAAGTTGTGTTAAAGCTGTGCCGCAGGGCTGCGGCCCTTTCAAGTCCCAAGCTCTGACAGGTAGATTTATTAGTCCTGAAATTTGTACAGATCAGGCATCACTCATGGCAAACTGTCAAAGTGTCAAGGCTGCAATGTTCCTGCAGGGGCCCTTTTGCTTTTTCTCTGCCTTTCTGCAGGGACGCAAGGTTTCTCACCACAAATCCAGCATGAAACATTATCGCTGTGTGAGCCAGAATTTGAGGAGCAGTATTCAGATCCCACTTAAGTCATCGTATCCAAACATTTCTGACATCAAGTGGAAATAAAGAATGACATAAATCATGGAGAAGTACATTCGTCAGAGATTAGCGGAAAAAATGGGGGAAAGTATTATCGGGAGTTTTTTTTTTGGGGGGGGGGGGGGCAGCTCTCTGGTTACAATTTTTGTTGTTGTTGCTTTCTTTAAACTTGAGTAAAATCTGACATTACCCCGCAACAAATAATCTCATTGCATGCTGCCGCAAAGGCTGTGTAATTGTGAACTGCAGAAATGGCAGCTTTGGTGAATTCTGTCTGCTACAATAATTTTAGACATTCTTTTACACATAGCGATATCATTAAGAGTTAAAAATATGCTTGCATCATTACTGCTAAACACTAAAGAATTATTATTAACTCATTAATTCCCAGCCATTTTCACTTAAGCAACCCCCTTCGCTCTCGGCTGTTTTACAGGATTTTGCAAGGCCCACAGAATATTGTGTTCTATTGCTATAAAAACATCCAAACATGGAACCTATCAAAAGAAAGATTAGAGTCTCTTCTTCAACCGGAAAATAAAGTATATTTGTATCTGTTTCAGTTTTACAGCAGTTAGCCTAGCTTTGTTTCATCATTATTCACAAACCTGTTGAAAACACTGGGAAAAGGAGCTTGTTGCAACATGGCCCTTGCTGATCTCTTATACTCTGCTGCCACCTGCTGGCAGTTTTTTGTAATAACTACCATTGATTTAAATGACCTTTCAGGTCAGAAGCTGCATCAAAACCTTCTGTATGCTAAAAAACAACAATAACGTATAAATACATTTTTGGGAGTGTAGAACAAAGCATTAAAAAAAGGTTTGGGGGTTTGAATGAGTTGAGAAAATAATTGTTATACACATTCCTACACCTCTCTCTCTTTGTTTTGCCTTGAGGGGTTCAGTTCTTTTTTTTTAACGTGTGAGAAGTGTGGTTCAAGACCTTGTCCACCTCTTTGATGTGAATTGGGGCCATACAAATAAAGTAGATCGTAGACTTGAAATCACCTTGAGTCACACAAGTAAGCCAGTTCTTCCAAAGAGAAGGTGGAGAGAGCATAAATCAGGCAAAAGGTGCTGAGTGGCAGACGGAAAAAGGAGGAGAAGACGGCGGTAAAGACGGGGCATGAGCAGGTTAAACTTCACACGACTAGATTTATGACCTGGTGCAAGGTGTTGGTTCTCATCAGGATAGCCCCAACTACCGAGGTGTGTAACATTAAAAAGAAAACAAAAGAATGGAGGAGGGCAAGAGCGGATTGAAGGAGGAGCAGGCCTGTTGCCGGAGGAGGGAACTGACTCGGCTCTCTTAGCTGCCTGTTACGAATTCCCTTTAGCCTGACATCTGGTTCTGATATTTCAGAGTGAATTAGTCTTATTGGGGTTTGTCTGAAGATAAATCTATCATCCAGCAAAGAACACAAACAATTTGAAAAATGAAAGGAAGTGAGGTGACACATTGCCTGATGTTCAAATAAATCATTTCAACATGATTAAAAACGTATGATCTGTTGATGGGGGTGAGCAGTTTGGCTTAGTGTAGAAGATCGTATTATGAAGGGGATACTTTGTGTCTGTGTTTTATTTATTGGGCCTTCTGAGTAGGAGGCCTCCCCCCATCATTTAACAGAAAAAGTATCGTGTTCGAGCTGTGAAAACTCTTGCAACAGCTTCATCAGGCAACTTTTGGTGTTCCTCTAACAGTACTTAATGGATCCGTCCAGGTGAAGACAACTTTCACAGCGACAGTGACTTAAGTGTAAGGACTTGAGCATTAGTTTGCAGCTCGCATACAACTGATTAAAATGAAATAGTTTGTTAGTTTAGGTCTCCAAATGATTTGATAAGTGACTTGAGCTAGGCTGTTGTGTCGCTGTGACCTGTCCTTGCTTGGCATCTTCTTCTCTATCTGCACTCTGGCACACTTACCCAGTTGAAACCAGTTAAGACCATCAGGTCACACATTTTCATATGGGCTAGGCTGAGCCCCCCCCCCCCCCCCCCAACACAGTATAAGAGTAGAGACCATTTTGAATAGATTAGACCTTCTTCCGCATTCATCAGGAAAGGTGCCACAGTTGCGTACTTGATCTTTCTGGCATCCAGTAAATAGTTCAACTCAGAATATGCAGTCTCCTGGTTGTTATTATTATTATTATTTTGAGCGTTGAAAGTTCCCATCTGAACTTTACAAGTTCTACAGTACATTTGACTTACAGCTTAAACGTCCTCCGATCTATTTTATCAAATAATATATTTGCAAGTTTGCATGTTACAATTCTTTAGTTTGTGGAGAGCTGTACCGCAATTGTTCATCTTACTCAAACATTTTGGACAATTTTACGTCAGAAAAACGTGTTGAGATCTACTTTTACTTTTGGAAGCCATAAACAGGCTTGATTTCATCACCCACTAAAAATGTCTCTGACATTTGAGAAAATGTGGTGTTGTTTGAAATAGAAATTTGAAATAGTCAGATAACGTCTGAGGCATCTTATTCACACACCCTGAAATTATATTAGAGTATTCCAGGTGAAGTACATAATACAATGGATTAAGTCAGCCTTGTGCTTAGGATTGAGTTAAAAAAAAAAAAAACTGACTGTGAACCAAACTGGTGTTTGTCAATGAGGAAAAAAAAGGAAGATGAAAGAACATGTCAAGGGAGTGATGATATCTCTTCCAAGCCTGGGGCAAATGCACATCCACACTCATGCACACCAACACACAACCTCTGACAGAGTTTTAATAAAACCTGTCTAACGTCCTCTCCTTTGGTAAGGTGTGAGTGATGACCTGGATAGATTCCAGCTTGAGCTGTGTATTGAATCTCACAAACACAAACACACAGACAGGCAGACAGACAAGAAAATGATTGACATCCATGCCTCATGTTGTCGGCTTGCTGTGTGTGTACGTGTAAGTAGTTCTTCGTTGTGCTACAAATGCCAGGTTGCGCTGAACTTTACAGCAGATGTAGCAGAATTAAGAGCAAGAAGAAGAGGCAGAGAAGATCCCCAAGTAAATGGTTCTTTCAGCACCCACCATATGTTCAGATACAGTGAGTGCTATGAGTGGACTCATTTACCATTTTAGTCAAATTGTATTTTTCATTTGTTGGCCATATGCAAATCAATTCAATTGCCACTCGCTGCTAGTAAAACAAATGGGAAGTGGAGATTTTTGGTGCAAGGCTAAGTTCTAATATAGGCTACCTATTGTGCTGTGAAAAAACACGTATGCCCATTTTTCAAATTTTTTTAAATACATTTTTACATTTATGGGATGAAACTGAATGTAGACATCCCCAAAACATAAAAAAATAAAATAAATACATGAATTAAAAATGGACATAAGTGTTTTTCACAGGACAGTGACAATATATTGTCATAATTCCCTCTTTAAAAAACTAATTTCCATCAATCCATCTATAGTATTTCAAGTTATATGTTAGCATTGAATTAACAGACTTGTATTCTAGAAAATTATATGGTTTGATTAAAGATTTTGAAAAAGAAAAAACACTCTGAAAAAGTGACTAGGAAAAAAAAACTAGTAATCGATTATCACATTAATCGAAAACTATTCTAATAATCCAGTAATTGTTTGGAGCAATTTTTTAAAATGAAAATTGTCTAAATGATCTGATTTTAGTATCTCAACAGCAATCAATCACTGATTTCTGTAGTTTCTCATGAAAGAAGAATGATTATCTTCTGTGTTCAATCAAAATAAGACATAAGCAATGACAGAACCAGTAACATAATCAAACATTTTAAAAAGGCCGACGAGTACATCAATCCGTTTTTTTTTTTTTTAAATCACTATACAAATACGAAATACTGAATAAACAACAATCACTGGTTAATAAACAGTAATCAGGGGGGAAATGCTTTTGTATAACACTTAAATTAAAAATAAAAATGTACCCAATTATTTGATTAATCAATAGAATAATCGCTTTTAAAAATAATGGATAGTGACAGCACTGCATTGCTGTCCAAGTAAGAGGGAACTCACAATAGTTTGCCATCTAATTGAAGCAGCTGCGGATCTTTTAATCGGTTAAAATTTTGTTTGGCTGTGTGAGAAGTAAAACTATATACAATGCTTTTTATATGGCTGAATACATTGTACATTGTCACCGGGCAGGTCTGTAACATATTCCCACAATGAACGAGAGATCGCTGTCCATGTTTGTGCATGACATTAGCTCAATAACTGTTCTGTGTACATTCATCTTGGATGGAGTGGTTGCCTGTGAATTGCTGTGGACAGAATATCAATATTTGTAGAGTCAAGCGAATGAGCTTGTGTTTGATGGAAGGCCTCTAACATTGAATTACCTGCAGGACAAAGATGTTTGTGTTAGGAGAGACCAGAAGAAGCCAAAAATCTGAAAATGAGGTCGGGAAATTTGATATCATCCTGGCTTGCACACCAAAAAAAACGCTTAGCAAATCAAGCGTGTGTGTGTTTGTAGTCATTAGCAAAAGTATCAAACTAGCACGACGACACAGAGCAATCGTCATAAGAGCAAAGGGAGACTGTCTGCTTTGCATGTTGTAAATGTGTGTGTGTGTGTCGTGCGTACAAACTGTCATCAAGATAAAGAGCCTGTCTGTGCTTTTGTTGTGATTTTTGCTGTCAGAATCATTTGTTTATTACTTTCATTTTTCTAGTCCATGTACTGTAAAAACGAAGTGGAGAGAGCTCTGTAGCAGCATGAGCGACACGCTTACATATAACCCATCAAAAGCAACATTTTAAGCACAAGGCCTCATTATTTTATATCGCCCTGTTTGGCGGTCCTTGTAAAGACTCACCTCAACAAGCTGGTCCTCCATTTCCGAAATTGCAGCTCACATTAAACCTGTTGTCCACCGCCATGATTTCTTTATTATGTTTCCGTCTTCTTCAGCCAATTTATTTCAAGATTGTCTATTGATGTTCCTTTTGCGCATAACAGTCACGGAGTCTGTGGCTCAGGTGTCCATGCTATTGACCCTAAACAACAAGATTTTGAATCGTAAATATTACACATTTCACATTTATGATTGCCAGCCCCCTTAACACCTCTCAGATCTGCCAGGATAATCTTTTGAGCCAGCAGATACTCAGGCTTTTCAAAGAGGGAATTTGGCTCAGAATTAGACAGGTTTTATTTTTCAAGCACTTCTGGTTAATGCTTGCTCCACTATTCTTAAGAGTAGTAACAGAAATTAAAACTAATGGTTACATACGCACACACATGAATACAGCAGCAATTCAACTTTTATTAAAGCCAGAAAAAGACCCCACCCTTCCATCAAGTTACCGTCCGATTTCACTAATTAACACTGATATTAAAATTATCACTAAGGCTTTCGCATGTAGACAAGAAACAGTAATCTCGACAATCATTCATAGCGACTAAACAGGTTTTATTAAAGATCGTCACTCTACTAATAATATTAGGAGGCTCTTTAACCTTATTAGCATGTCACAGCGGCATGATAAAAAGGCAGTTATTATATCATTGGATGCAGAAAAAGCTTTCGACAAAATTAACTGGTCCTTCCTCTTTGCTGTTTTAAATAAATTTGGCTTTGGGAAGTTATTTATTCACTGGGTGTCAGTATTATATGATTCTCCTAAAGCTACAGTTACTACTAATGGGATTATATCTCAGAGTTTTACTCTACAGAGAGGCACAAGACAGGGATGCCCACTGTCCCCTTTATTATTTGCAATATTTATTGAGCCACTTGCATTAGCCATACGCCGTGGGGGGAGCGGAGGCTGTGGACCGGTGGGGTGCTTGGCGGGCCTGCAGTGCCCCATCCTGCTGCGTTGGGTTGGGGGCGCGGGCCGTGTTGGGGTGGGAGGCGCTCCTGGCTCCTGGGTTTGCTCTCCGGCCGGTGGCCCCTGCGGGCCCGGGGTTGTCCCTTGGCGCTGCCGTGGCCTGGGGGGCCCTCAGGTGTTGTGCTTGCTCTGTCCTGGCTGGGGTCGACGGCTCCCCTCTTTGGTGGAGATTTTCATGCATGCCAGATCCACCACACCAGCATCTATCAAAACTCAAACACAATCTGCTTCTTCCTCTGGTCGTTGAATCGGTGGAGGCTGGTGTCTGTGGATCTCACTCCGCTTTGTCTGTCCTTCCTTCCTTTCCTCAGTCTCTCCTTTGGTCTTTTGAGGTCTCCCTGATTTGTTGAAATTTAGATGTTTCTGGGGTTGCTGAAGGACTCTGGTTGGTGGCCCGGTGGGTGGTGGGTGGTGTCTGGTCGGTGCTGGATTTCATTTTCCTTTCTTTTCTTTGGTCCTTCCTCGGGTCTTCTGACGGCCTCACGGCTCTGGCTGGGTTCTGAAGTGTTCGGTTTAGGTGAACGGTATGGGATTTTTAATAGGTTTTAGGTGAACTAATGAGTACACACTCACACGCACGCACACACACACACACACACATGCACATACATATACTCACCCACGTACAAAATAAAAATTAATAAAAAATAAAAAAAAAACAAATAAAAAGAGCAATGATGATGACATGTTAAATCGGTAAAATTACCGAATGAACAATACTGAGCTCAATACTGAGACTATTAGTTACAATATGTTGCCTTGTGTGCCCACCTTGCAGCAGTGGTGAGACGTCAGGGACAGCAAGGCCATCTCTGCAGTCCTAAACACTACCCACAGTTCCAGCCTAAATATTCGAGTTTGTTCCATTAAGCTGTTTCCTTTTTTGCCTATTCTTATTATTTCTCTTGGCCCTGCTTCTTCCAGTACATACATTGTGACCAATCAGATTTCAGTCTCTACGTCCTTTTATGTGATTCTAATCTCCACATAGCCTTCACAATCGGTAGCTTGCCAATGTAAATTAAACTATATTAGCAGTAGGAATGTTTAAGATTTCAAATTTGCCTCACAGGGCCCGCTAGCCGGCCCACAATAACGTCAGTAACTTTCCATCTGATTGCTTGGTCAGAGCAAAACTCGTTACAGCCAAGTTGCACTAAACACGTCTGTAGCCATTTACACACATGAACTGTGTGTTCAATTTTAAACAACTGCTTCAGATGATGGACATATTCCATTTTTGCATAGTGTCAATGGTTTCTGTAATTGTGACGTAATAGCAGTGGTACCAAAAAGAGGATTAAGTCGGTTAAGCAAGGGTGCAGACCTGATTCTAATAGCTGCTATAGTTATATTATGAAAGAAAATTGCAGTGTCTTTGATACATGTCAGAGAGTGATGTTTTCTACAGGCAATATAGAAAACATGCTTCTTCTTTTTTTTATGGTGGTGTTTTGTCGTCTTCCCTTTTCCCGTTGATTCTCTATCACCCATTCAATAGGCAGCAGCTCCAGTGCCAGTTTGTAATCTTTAGCGCCATTTAGTGGTGAACTAATAATTCATTCCATTTAAAAATACACTATTGATTTCAATAATATACAAAAATATATATTCCATCACATCAACATACATTTTCAATGTAATAGTAGGTGTAGTAATCACTAACTATAATACACGGCTGGAGCCTCACCTTACAAGAGGCTGACATGTTTCACCGCTATCTTCCTGCTATGAATGCCCAAAGGACAACTTTGCAAACCTAGCTAGCCTGGGTGGTACTTGCAATGAGTGTTGGACCCAATGGGTCGACCGCCGCTTACTGTCCACAGCTGGGGCTTGCAGGTGGTCATTGCTGAGTCCCGTGATTCCGGCTCCCGTCGCTTGTCACCTTCTGTTTTGCTCTCACAAGCTTTTAATAACTTTATTTTTCGACTAGCTTCTCCTGCTAGCTGCTCTCGTTAGCTGCCCCGGCTAAATCCGGCCCGCTCAGTCTTTCGGCGTCACTCAAGTGAAGTATGGTCTCTCTGAGCCACCGTAGGGTGTGTGCCACTAAATGCATCCATTTTGGCTGCTTTCTAAGATATAGCGACATCTAGTGGTCAAATATTTCACACTGTCACTTTAAGACTACTGTTGAATTCAAACACTAAAACTGGTATACTAGCAGCTAAAATATTAGCCTTGAGCCGTGTTGGGTATCTGCAGAAGCGTATTGCATTCACTTGGAAAAAATATATATATATAAAAATAAAAAAAACTCAAAACAAATTTTTGGGGTGAGTATTTTTTTTAATTTTCAGTTTTTATGAATATTTGTTTTGTTTTACTGAATTTTTTTTCTGTCAAAAATTATTCAGAAACAGGAGGAAAAATTACTAATTATTCAGAAAAACGGGGGAGGATTATTAAAAAAAACTGGGGAAAAAAAACAATTAAAAAAAACTGGAAAAAAATATATATATAAAAAAACTGAATATTATTATTTTTTTAAACAGAAAGAAAAAATCTAGAAAACAGAGAAAAACTCCAAGTGACTTGTTGCAGACGCGGACACTTTCCCGCATACCTCCATATGCAATAAGATGGTCATGTTTACTTACTGGCTCTCAATAAAGCAATGAATGTGTATACTGTATTGTGGTTTGTTCCCCTTTAAAAAAAATATTCAGAACAACAGAATTTGTTTAATTTTTTTTTAAACAGGAAAGTAACTATTAATATAATTATTTTATAAAACAGGGGAAAATTACTCAGAAAAACAGGAAAACAATTTAGAAAAACTGAGGAAAAACTAATATATAAAAAAAATTTAAACAAAAAAAAAACAGGGAAAAAAATATTCAATAAAACAGAAAATAAAAATCCTCAAAAAAACAGGCTGGCCTGCCCCTGTTTGCAAGTATGTCCATGATAGATGGGCCTTTCTGTATTCCCAAAGGAAGCAGAGCACTAAGGGAAAAGATCTAAGGATGACACCGACACCACATTGCTTGATGTATTGACTTCTAGTGATTTATCACCGTTTCCTGCTTTTCAAAAGACAGGAACACACTCTGTTTTTGTTTCCTCTACACCTATCAGGAGGTGCACATGGTCAACCTGAAATGACCTTACAGAACTTGCACATTTCCCTTTTTTAATTTAAATTAAAAATTTTAAAGATCTGACTCGATGAGGATGCAGACAATTTCTTTGAGTGTAACTGCTCATTTAATGGTCATCAGCTCATTAAAATGCATAATGAGCCTTTATCTCTAATGTAACTGTTTATTGGAAATGATTTCACACACTTTTGCTGCTCAAAATGGATGACTGCAACTCATGCATGCCTGGCATTTCGTAGCTTGACTTAACATATTATATCAAACATAATTTGGAATTTGTTGGATCTTATCAGCCTGTTTCAGTTACCATGAGACAAGACTTGTGCATGCTTGCTTCATAAAATAAACCTCACGTTTAATATTTTAGAATTCACTCACTTCAAACGAAATAAAGAATTAGAAGTGAACTTGAAATTTTCTTGAAATACGTCAGTAATTCATGAATTTTTAATTCAAGCTTTTTTGGCAGTTTTACAAGTTAGTAAAAACTACTGCTTTCTTTCATTTAAATGATAAGTAAATAACTACTTGTTACTCATTTTTTGCTCCACTGCATTCCTGTGGTACACTTCCCAGACATGTTTGTGTGGACTCAAGCCCACGTGTGCTGGTTCGCACCCTGAGTGTCTCAGCTGTGCCGCCTGTCATTCAAGAAATGGTTTGATGAAAGGAGCCCCATTCCTGCACCTCCCACAACCGTCACCTCCTCTGTTTCCTCTTGGCCCTGACAGCATGGCTGACCTCTTTTCCCCCTGTCAGCACTCAGGTATAATGTGAAGTGTCACCAAGGTCCATTCCACCCCAGGCAGAACCTTGCAGCTGACCGTCTTTGGCGAAGGCCAGTGGGCAAGGAGGGGACGGGTCATTCTGTTAGTTCACATGCTCCAGGTAAAAGTTCACCTTTGCAGTAATAATAGCATGACGACAGCTGACTCACACAAACACCCACACCCTTACACACACTCACACATGGTTATTTAGCCATTCAAATAGTTATCACGTTAAGCAACATGACGGATTGGTGTGTTTTGTTTCCACATTTTAATGGACAAAAGTTCATCTCCGAAGCAAGGAAGCTCAGGCCTGGTTAGTACTTGACCCGACCGAGAGCGTAGAGCCAGCCCCAAACCTGGACAAGATCAAGAGGGTTGGTCCTCCATTAAAGCCCACACATTCAAAACAATGACCTTGAAAAAGGTCAAAACAAGTTAAAGGGCTCTATTTTCAAGCCCAAAGGGCAAAGCACCATATAACATGGGTTGACTTTTCTTTCTTTTGGTATTTTCACAGACGAACACAATTAGAAATGTGTTTATAAGCCGTTGTGGGAGTGCACATAACCGACAACATCCGAATTTCCTTGAAAAGAAGTGCGTGAGAGGCGCAGTTTTGACATTGCAGAAGCAGAAATAGACTTGCTGGCATCCATGCAGGAACTGCAAGCAGACCTCCACGGGTGGATGATGTAAAGTTGGCCAGGGCGTTCACAGATCACCACTGTGACTTGGAGACCTTGGAGACCCTTTTCAACACAATCGGCCATGTCTGTGTTTTATTTTTATTTTACCAAAAAAGATAAAAGGCCATTTTTTAAATCATTAAGCTTGCCATGCCTTTCAATTGTGCACACATGCTTATTAATTTTTGTTGAACATGCTCAGACTGAACCAATGAATCGCTTTAAAGGAGCCTTGTAGAGTTTGTCACTTTTTTTAATTGTGACTGCCACCTTCTGGCCTAAAGTGTAACTGCAACCTCTGTGTCAAGCTCGTGCATGGTGCGCATGCAAGCACGTGCACTCCAATAAACTCTTCATTTTTTCAATTTTCTTGAAGTTTGGGCTGTGCTCGAAGCCGGCATCTTATTATTTTTTTTCAGTTTCCATCCCAATCTTGTTGTACGCTAACACTAAATGTCCCTGGGGACGAGCATGACGTCACCCTCCACCACTCCATCCCACCCCACCCCCAAGAAACTGTGGTGTGATTGCCCCAAACACTGCACACTGAAGGGAAGATACAAGCTAATAAGCGCTGTCCAAGTAAAAAAGTCAGGGCTCTTTGTACTCAAACATCTTCTAATTAGATTCACACCTTCGCTCTTCACAATGGCTACTCCTGCAAGACAATGACCAATAGTTTTCAGACTGGATTCAGGTTCGAATTTCCCACCCTCTGTCTGTGGATGTGACGTCATGCAAGCGAGTGTGTACATGAGGAAGAGAGTATGCAGTTTTTTGTTTTTTTTCGGCCACATGTGGCAGTCGCGATTCGAAATTCAATTTCTTGCATTGAGCAGCTTTGAAGATACATATAAAGGCCATTTCAAGCAGAATAATAAAAATGGTTGAATTGCGTTTGAAAAATGAGCTCTCCAATTCAATATTGTTAGAAATGTCTCCAGAAGGAACAGTAAAAAAAAATTCAAACTGTTAAACTAACATTTTTATGGGAATTGAAATATCTTTTTTTCCCTTGCAAAATATTATTGTATTTTTCCAACGAATGTAATTTGAATTACTCTTGCATAAAATGGGAACGAATAAAACTTTATTGTCACAAAAAGTCTCAAAAGACTACCCTTGCATTACAATAGCCTACTTAAGTTTTACTCTTAATTTTGTTAACTCAAAAAATGAATTTAAGCTTGGATTTTTTTATTTTCTCTTAATATTTCTAACAAAAGGAAAAACATAGATTTTTACACATTCTTTCAAGGTATGGCTCGACCTGTGCCACAAAAAGTATGCCAGACTTATTTAAATGGAAACACAGTTGCCCATTCTTTTGCTATTTGCGTTTACAGTAAAGGTTTCCGTATATTGTACTGTTACGCATTTAACAAAGCCTTAGGGTGATGTCCTTCCCTATTTGGTGTTTTTCAACCTGTCAGCAAAATTTGTGTCATGCGAACTAAATTTGACCTGTCATAATTCTGATGTTTCCATAGTCATGCTTTCCAGCTTCACACTGTTGGACCTGGCAGTGTGGATGTTGTCACAGTTATTGAACATAATGTTTGTTGTTTTGTACCCATTTTCAAGAAAGCCTTTTTAAGATGTGTTTCTCAGATGACTCAACTGACCACTTAATTTTATTGCACAACTTTATTTATATGTACTGTGCATGCAGCCACCAGTGTATGTTTTGTTAGAACTGTAATTCAATGTGGTGCAGATTGTGAAAGGACTGACCCCATGAGAAGCAAGGAACGTTATTGGCCCTGTTGTGGCCTGGGCTGCTGACTTGCGGGATAATTTACTGCCCCTTCATCGTGGCGGAATGTGTTTGTAGCTGAGCATAATGGAGGCCATCCATTCTGCCTGTCAGCTGATAGAAACTTTTTTTTCTCAAAACATTTGGAAGACAGGGCAAGTAACATAGAAAGGGAGTTTGATCGATTACCTTTTGTATTAATGGAGTCAATCAATACGTTTGCATGCAGGCAATAACCTTTTAAAACTCGAATATTGGCATTATTTGGGTTTTGTAAGGCCATGGAAACAGGCGCAATAACGTAAATATGCTTTTATTCTGGGTTTTAAAAACCCGCATGAGACCTCTGGGTTACTCCTTTCATAACCGGAATTCTTGCACATTCGGGATACCTCGATTGATCAGGGCAATGTTTTTGGCTGTGCGCATGCTCGCTATTTTCTTCTTCGTCTTCTTTTCTTCTTTGTAGTCACGACTTGTATGCGCAGCTTCGTCCTACTTGCTAAAGGAGCCTTCCTTGAATGCATTGATTTCTCCACTTACGTTTTTACGTTATTTTGTGTCTCTATGGCGAAAAAGCCACAGTTTGTGCTCGTATAAAAATACAGTAAATACAAGTATATAAGTCTGTGCTTTTGGTGTGTAAATACTCAAGCCGTTGTCAACAAACATGACGCTTGCAGCAAAGAACCACACTTCTGGAGCGAGGAGGAAACGGACTATTTTATTTAGTGTGGTGAGTGACGTAAATATAAAGTCTTTTATTGAACGTATAGTAAGTTAAAAGCCTAAATGGCGTTATTTACGCAATTACGTTGTCCATGCGTCGCGGTCCGAACAGGTTATTCCAATGAAGGACAAATGAGCATGTAAACAGGAATAACTTTTTCCGCCACGCATGTAAACGTGTTCCCACGATTGTTTCAGAAACCGGAATTCTGACCTTAACCTGAATATTGGCTGCATGTAAACGTAGTCAGTGAGTTTTGTTGTTTACATGCAGGCAATAACCCCTTTAAAACCAAAATATTGGAAATATTCGGGTTGGAAACGCCACGTCGAATTTTATCTTATTCGAATTTTTAAAAAGCCGAATAAGACCCCTGGGTTATCCTTTTTCTAACCTGAATATTTGGTCATATAAACCTGCATTGGGGCACTTCAATTGAACTGGCCATTGGTTTGCCTTGTGCGCATGGTCTCTTCTTCTTCTTCTTCTAAGGAATCTTGGTCTTTGTAGTACAAGAATGACTTACGCCCAGTGCTGGCCCACTCGCTAAACGAGCCTCAATTGTGCCCCGGCGTTTACACATTGTTCTCTGTTTTTACAAAGAAAACACCAGAGTGTGTATTTATACAAAGTTAAAAACATATAGTCAGCAAAAATATAAATGCAGTGCCAATTTTTTATTAGATTAACTCAAAGATCTAGAAACTCTTCAACATACACAATATCACCATTTCTCTCAATTATTGTTCACAAAGCAGTCTAAATCTGTGCTAATGAGCACTTCTCCTTTGCTGAGCCAATCAATCCACCTCACAGATGCTGATTAGTGCATAGGTGTACTTTAGACTGCCCACTTGTACTTACAAACACAATGGCGCGGTTTCGGAGCTTGAAACCAGGCTCCAGAGTGGAAAAATTTCAAAACGTGCCCCGTACGCGTCCGTCTGGACACCATATGCAGGATACTCCTCCAGTGATGACATAATGGTCGCAGCTCGATGACGACGCATTGTCGTAGATTGATGATGAATGCGCCAATCCTCCCGTCAGTCTGTCAATAACAATAGCCGTGTAGTAGTCGTTTTGCGCAGCCTCCTTTGCTTGCTTATGCTTTTGCAGCAAGATATTTTGCTTCTTTATTCCCACGTTCTTTTTGTGCCGGTCCCAAGCCCATATAAATACATAGGGTTGTGTCAGGAAGGGCATCCGACGTAAAACTTTGGCCAAATCAAACATGCGAATCAAATATATGAGTTGTCATTGGTGCAGACTTCAATGGAGACGTTGGTGCAGGAAACAGAGGTGATGAGGAGGTGATGGGCAAGTTTGGTGTCCAGGAGAAGAACACAGAAGGACAGATGGTGGTTGACTTTGCAAAAAGAATGGAAATGGCTGTCGTGAATACTTTCTTCCAGAAGAGGCAGGAACATAGGCTGACCTACAAGAGTGGAGGTAGTAGTAAACAGGTAGACTACATCTTGTGTAGATGGTGTAATCTGCAGGAGATCAGCGACTGCAAAGTAGTGGTAGGTGAGAGTGTAGCAGACAGCATAGGATGGTAGCGTGTAGGATGACTCTGGTGGTGTGGAAGACAAAGACGGCAAAGGCAGAGCAAAGGACGAAATGGTGGAAGCTGAAAAAGGAAGAGTCTTGTATGACTTTCAGGAAGGAGTTGAGACTGGCTCTGGATGGTCAGGAGGTGCTTCCAAATGACTGGACAACTACAGCAAATGTGATCAGGAAGCCAGGTAGGACAGTACTTGGTGTGTCATCTGGAAGGAAAGGGGATAAGGACTAGGTGGTAGAATGAGGAGGTGCCTGAAGTGGATCCAGAGAAAGGTTAGCTGAGAAGTGGGACACTGAGAGGACTGAAGAAATTAGAAAGGAGTGCAGGGAAATGCAGTGTAAGGTGAAAGTAGAAGTTGCAAAACAAAGGCCAAACAAGGGACTTACGATGAAGAAGTTTTAGATCTTTGAGTTAATCTTCTAAAAAATGGGTAGCAAAAACAAAAGTGTTGTGTTTATATTTTTGTTGAGTGTATATAACATGTGTATAACTGTATATATGTCCATGCTTCTGGTGCGCAAGACAAGCAGAAGTAAACAAACATGACGATGCAGCGAAGAACCACATTTTTAGAGCGAGGAAAAAAACAACTACTTTGTTTAGCATGGTGAGTGACATAACTATAATGTCTTTTACTGAGCGCAGAATTGAAAACTAGAAATGACGTCTATTTGCATAATGAAGATGTCTGTGTGTTGCACTTTCAAACGCTTTTGAACGGGGTATTCCACTGAGCACAGTGACCATGTATACGGGAGTAACTTTGTCCAATCACCGCTAGCTCCTGCTCACTGGGCTGCACGCTCAATCGCTAACTCCAAATAATAACTGGTAGTAATTGTTGGTAGGCTTGCAAAGTGTGGTCTCTCTGAGACACTGTAGTTGCACGTGCCTTAAAATCATTGCATCCTATTAGTTCACCACTAGATGGCACAAAATCTTATACATTGTCCTATCAAGGTAGCTAATTTCTGTTATCTCATCTATGACCTTTCACATTATAGGTTAGCATTAAGTTAATGATTCCATGTGTCAGTTTTCCACAAAACATTAGAACATGCTATATTGCAGATTATCACAGTTGGGTCTGAAATGTATCTCCGATGATAAATAGGTGTTCACTGTACTGTGCTCATAGAGACATTAAAAGCAATGATTAATTCCTCCCCATAAGACTAAAGCCTTGCTTTTACAAGACAGTCAGGCCAGATTAGATCTTACTTGGTTTGTAAAAGTGCTTTAAGCTGCAAAACCAGAACACATTTGTGGCCCTCGCGATCATCAAAGTTGCCCAAAGGAGAACGGAATGGCGCAGTCCTCCCCGGAAAACTAACATTGATGTAAATCTCCCATCCTTGGCTCCTCTTCATTTCGGACTCTTTTCAAAGCCAAACCGGTACGTGATGGAAGTGAGCATATCCCACTTAACATTATCCAAAGACCTCAGTATTGAGTTTGTCTGTCCCCTGAGCATCTTCATGCCTCTGGCACATTTAGAGAAGAGAAATGGTGTGCAACGTCTCTCCTCTGTTCCCCTCTACAACTGTCACATCGACCTTCACTGAGAGCCACAGAGGAAAAGCTTGGAGGATGTTGTTGTGCAAGGGATATAAATCAAACGTACAACTCTACCTTTGCACGAGTTTCAATTCCTCCGTCAGTACGCATGTGCATTGTGATTGCTGAGCATGTAGGTTGCCATTTTATTGATTTCCCTATCCCCCCGCTGGTAGCTTTTTCCCACCTTCTTGAGATTTGTCAGGTTACTCTTGTTAGCGGCACGGCGAGAAGGGAAGTGGCTGTGCCTGTCAGTAAAATTTACATTGTCTGTAGAGAGCAATCGGAGTGCGGCAGCTTTATTTATGCCACATTAGGGGATTTGCCTGCGCTGCCTTCTCCTAGTCCAATCTATCAGATGGCTGTTTTCCAATTTCGCTTTATTGGAACATGCCCTTGAGAGAGTGCTGAATAGCCCAGAGTGTGTTTATCTGCGTGTACAACACTTTTATGACTGTGAGGTTTGTGCAGAAGAGGGTATATGGGTGTTTTCTGCAAACCTTGAGACATTTTGAAGCATGAGTGCATGAGTGGGCCTATATTGGTGTGTCCATACAGTAGCCTCAATGTGACAGGCGATAATTAAAGGCTGACTCATGAATGCACTAGGGAAATACTGATGAAACAGTGCACTGTTAAAAAGTACACCAAAGGAGGGAGGAGTTTGTCACTGGGTGGTACCCTCAAACGTACATCTTAAAGGGATACTTGACTCATTGAGCCATTTTCAGCAGTAAAAAGTTAATATTTTGTCCAGAATGAATTTGATAACTTCATTATGTTTGTTGTGCAATTAACAACCTTAAAAACAAATTTTTCTACTTGCTATTGACTGAAGATGACATTACCTGTGCTGAGGAAGTAGATAACGACCAATCATGGCTCACCTGTTTTCTGGGTTTGATTAGCAAACTGAGCTATGATTGGTCGTTATCTACTTCCTTAGCATAGGTCATCTACAGTAAGTGAAAAAAAAATGCATTTAAAAGTATTAGTTGTATATGAAAAATAATGAAGTTAGTGTTACCAAATTCATTCTGGACAAAATATTAACTTTTTTCTGCTGAAAAAGGCTCAATGAGTCAGTATCCCTTTAATACTTCACGGGAACACACATTTGTCTTGCAGGGTAAAAGGGCCAACAATTATTTAGTCATAATCGAAATCGTTAATCTGGCGGAGAAAGAAGAACATAAGACCAATTAATAATGTTTGCATATAATTAGGGGTGTCAAAATTATTGTATTAATTTTGAGATCATTTAAAGTTCCTTTAATGGCACAATTTTTTTCAACACACGATTAATGACCGCCCCTTATTTGGAAAGCCTGTACTGGGGGAATTCCAGTTGCAACACAGCAGACACGTCCACGTCAAACTTGAGCAGTAATATATTTAATAATAATGCATATATTTGTGGTCAAGTTGT
The DNA here is from genome assembly GCF_051991255.1 of Vanacampus margaritifer. Classification (NCBI taxonomy): domain Eukaryota; kingdom Metazoa; phylum Chordata; class Actinopteri; order Syngnathiformes; family Syngnathidae; genus Vanacampus; species Vanacampus margaritifer. Next base: position 22,805,847 of record NC_135434.1, read on the forward strand.
ATTTTACAATTTTAAAAATGTGCAGAATTTCTCAAGTTACTTCATGTTAAAGATTAGATAGCTCTTAATATGAAAAGAAAAATGCACTGAGCTGTCACCGTCTTACATATGCAATTATGCCATCTCGAGGCAGAAAAATTAACAACACAAATCAATATCACACTTGTTTTTCACAGTACAGTGCATCTTTTTAATTTTAACTTAATTTTATGAATTATTATTTAATTATTGTATAAATGACTAAAAGATGCAGCTATATTTCTATTCGTTTTTTTAGTTTCATTTTTTCCCCACTTCTATGTTAAAAAGAGTATGAAAACTTTTTTATTGTACACTTACAACAGATATAAAATGTGTGATTATTTGTGAGTTAACTATTGAAGTGATGCGATTACTTGTAAAAATTGTAATCGCCTGACACCTTAACATATAATATTTAATACTATTACTGCGCTCCTGCCGAAAGACACAAACGGGCAAACTTCCCGGCTTCAGCTGTCGGGTCTTCCTCTATTGACTTCTCTTCTGCAGTAATTCTCCTAATACAAGCAAGTCATTGCTCTGCATGCATTTGACTGGATTGCTGTCTCAATAAGTGAGCTTGATGCAAAGTGACACGGACACCCACATGCAGTGCAAGCATGACAGAAGCTTGGTGTACAAAATGCTTGGGAGTTTTCTGACAGTGCAGCAGTGTAATGAACGGCACCGAGGAGCTCATTTTTCAACAGGGAATACCAAATTTCTGATCCAGAAATACATGTCAGAGCTTGAAGGCAGCCACATGTGCGGCTCCAAATGCTGTTCATTAATCATGCTAGAACTAGCAGCAGGAGCAAATGGACCCATATCTATCTGCAGCTTTCTTATGAGATTATAAACCTGCAATAGCAGCTGCTTGACTGAGAGAGTAAACAGCATAGTGGTGTGTTGCAAAATTTGCCCTTACAAGGACACAGAGCCTGCAGCACCTGTTCCCGGAATACACTGAGGGTCTACTGGTCATATGTCCTACCATACCTGCTGCAAATAAACTAGTCCAAAAACCCAGTGGGCCTCTAGTTTGTCTCCTATTCACTTCTTGCATTGACACATTTTATTTTGTTAAGTGGTTGCGCCAATTTTCAAATAAATTAAAAAAAAATATTTCCTTAAATAAAATTACTATTATTATCGGCATGCCGCATTAGTGGTGATGAGCACCTCTGCCAGTTTTGTCCTTCCATGTGTCTCATTAGATGTCCTTTCAAAATAAATGGTAATACAATGAATGCTACCATCTATAGAACATTACAGAAATTGCAGTTATTTTCACTTTTTTAAAAAAGTTTCTATTTACAAAGAAATTATGGTAAAATTAGGAATTTTTACTGTTAATTTCTCAGTAAATATTTTTTCTTTTTTTTTTAAAGGTTTTTAAAGTAGAATTTTACATTTTATTTTTTATTAAAAAACAGACAAATATATATGTGATTACAATACATTTTTGAACTTATTTTTGTTGTTGTAAAATAACAAAAATATTGTGTTTTTACTGATACATTGATTTCATGTTATTTAACATTTGAGTTTCAGTTTATTTTTGTATATTAAATTACATTTTTAAAATACAGAAAAAAATTGTAAAATAAAAAGTAAAATTACTATTACTATTATTTGTTTGTCAGCATGGGAAAGGAGTGCACACTGTGGTCACCAATTACTATTCATCAATAGGGGACGACGGGTTTGAAAACGGACCAGCTGTTTGGGAAACCCTGCCCTGCTCACAACCCAGCGAGTCAATTTCTGTTTCCACAATGTCAAACACTATGTGCGCCCAGTGAATGATAGCAGCCACTTTGATTGGCCAGGAGTCGACCATGTTTCATCACACAACGATGCAAACGTCCTCTTCTATCTACACTAGTCAAGCAAAACAACAAAATAAAGAAAACTCCACCCATGCGTGCAGTTAGACTGATCTTTGCACTAGACTTGGGCTGGGCACAAAAAAGAAGGCCCTTACTCTTACTCAAGTAATTATTTAGAAGATAACTGTTGACTCTTGAGTCATATTGTTGAAATGGAACTGTCACGTGAGGTGCGGAATTTGAACTCAAAAGACTGGACACAGTAGTTGAAAAACACAGAGTCTTTACAAAAATACAAAGTAACCTCAGAGAGCGTGGCTGGATGCAGATGGCCTCGAAGGAAGCTCTTGACCAAAAAACCTTGACAAAGAAACCTCAACCAGATGACAAAAATGTCACAAGCAACTCCAGTTTGGGCCATGCTCAACTCTATATGACAGAATAAAGGCTTCTAAGACAAAATAAGAGTGACAAATACAGGACCATAGAAATTGCATAACAACTGACAAAATCACAAGGACCCAACCCAAAACACAGTTACAACGAGATACAGTATATTTTACTTGAGTCAAAAGTATGGCTACACTACCCATGCAGCGTCGTTGAAATACCACAACAATTTCCCTCAATGTCATAACATTCTTACATGTAGATGCTCATTCACAAAGCTGTAAATATGTTTGACATCTCATCTTCTGTTTGACTCCGTTGTGTTCCAAATTGTATGACTTTTGAGGCGCTCGACTTTGGGGGTTGCACCGCATGTCACAGCATATTATTAAATTCTTATAATGCGCTTTCTGACTTTATGTACTGTATGTCTTACATCTGACCTCACTTAGATTCCTGAGCTCAAGTGAGAGGAAAGCAATATTCATTCATCTATTTTCCACTGCTAATCCAGTTCAGGGTCTGGGTGCAAGAGCTCCCAGCTGACTTCTGATGAATAGCACACCATGGACTGATCCCAAGTCACTCGTAAGGTAGGAAAGTAATATGTCTCTACAAATTGTTGTGCAGCCATTAATTCAGGTCATCCAACATTAGAATATTTGACATCAATAAGATGTTTAACATCTTCAACTATTTTTTTTCAAATGTGAGAGACAGAAAAAAAATGCAATTGTGTGTTTATTGCTCTTATAGTAAGTGTTCAGGTGTACAGTAGACGTGATGCATAAGTTAGCGACACAGCTTAACGCTCATGAATATCCCATTAACAATCGGAAGTCTACACTCTCAAACTAGATGTCCGTCATTGACTGATTTTTGATAACAGTACTTGTAGAAAAGGAAATAGAAGGCGCAAGGCTGACTGTTAGCTAATCTAAGCTAAACTAGCCTAGCGTACACATTGCCGCTGCAAACTCTTGTCGTTATTTTAAGTGTGTGGTGATTAATAAACACTCAACACAATCAGATGCTTTTCTATTTGTTTTCAGCAACAGTGCAAATTTCAGGTCACTTTCTAATTGGTTATCGATCCGTTTCACGTCACAATCTTGCAATCAGTTGGCCACTCAAAAGGAAAAAAGTGTTGATGTTTTCTGAGACGATAGAAAGAGAAAAATCACTCAACACATCCTCCATCACAGGATAATCGATATGTTTAAGCTTTCACAGACATCCAATAATCAGGCCTTTGTTGACTTTGATCAAAAGGGGAGAAATGCTCAAATTTTGGCCCAAATTTCAGCATGTGTGTAGCCCGCTTAAGATTCACTTCAGTGATATATTTTCAGCACAATTAATGTAAACCACGCCCCTGTCCGCCCAAGAAGGCCCAAAGCCGTAAACATCTGAAAAAGACCGTTCTGCACTATCCCATACGAGTGCCGTCTGCACGTTCTGCAGACATGAGATCGCAATTTAGGCCTGAATTAATTGAGGATGTAAAAAGACGATAAATGAGGGCAGCGTGTGGGTCGGATTGCTGTGTCAGTGTGCGTAATGATTGTACGGCACTGCAGCAGGCGGGTGCTTGATAAATTAGGCAGGCGTGAACTTCACACCCCTCCTTACCACTACGAGTTGAAGGGGGGAGGGCAGAAGGTGCAAGACTCCGATAGAGGAAGGGAAGGGAGATGACAAGGCCTATCGCACTGATGGAGTGGCTGTGCTACTCCTGGTTGCGCACTCTTCACTTTCATTCACATCCTTTGCCCGTTCAAACCTTAAACAGACTTAAAATAGACCAAAGCAAACATAACCTCTTGTGTTCAATTGTCGCCATTGACACACATATCAAATGCTGACCGAGTGCAGTTGTGTTTCACTTCTAATATCACCATCCTGCCGCCCACCCCACCCACAGCCCCAGCCCCTCACGTCAAGAAAATAAATCTTTGTGGTTGTTATACAGTATATTGGCTCACTGTTTTTATATTTTGGCAGCTCTGGTTCCCGTGCCATGTTAATTTCTTTTGGTAGCGTTTTCATTTCAGGCTGGGCACTCCATCTTTCTTCCACACCTGCAGCCAGATGATTCCCACTTCCACAAGTGGTACTTCTGCTGACACAACAGAGTTTTTGCAATTCTCTTTCAAGTGTGTTTTCCCTGTCTGTTTCTTCATTACTTCTCACCAGGTGACTAGCTCCCGAGCCCCTCGTCCAGCCAAGTTTCAGGTTGTCACCACAAGTCCTTCATTTTATGACACCCTCACCTGGTCTGTTTTGCATCGCTCCCGGACATTATTCCCCTTTTGTTGTTAAATGCTACCTCAACTCTTACAGTCTCTTTCCTCTTCGCTTTTGGCGCCACATCTTAAGTTCTTAAAGATCTGTGCATACATCACAATATAGAAACACCGTCATTTATTCCAGAACAAACATTCAACAATAGTGCTGGTGCTTTTCATGCACGCTGTAAAACGTGAGCCTGTGGAAGTCATGTAGTTGCCAGTGTACCAGAACAATGCTTAAAAGTCTTAAAAATAGTTGCAGGCTGTTTTTTTTTAAATTAATGGTCTGTTTTCAAAATACTGTGCTATGACTATTTTCTATGGTTTGTGCTTCTTTTTGCTCATTAAACTCAATTTGTTTTATGATTGGATAAGACATACCTTGATTTATCCCCAGAGAGGTAACTGTTTTGATCACCAACACAGCTGCAAAAATTCTTCTTCTTGTCCTACTTTTTTAATTTTAATAATTCAATTTTTTGTGTTATTAATAGTGGTGGCTACAATTGGCTGGCTACCAGTCCAGGGTGTACCCCACTTCTTGCCCAAAATCAGGCTGCAGCTCACCCACACATTTAATGAGGACAATTGGTATATAAAATAGATGGTTGGATATATTTGTGTTTATGGTGGTGACAGAAGTACAGAAAAATGTGTGTAATTATGAATTGCATTGTTTTGGTGTGCCCCAATTACAGTGTTGGTCTTTTAGACACAAAGTTTATTTTTTATGTTTTGACAGAACAAAAGATGCTGATAAAGACCAACTATAACTAAATGTAACCACTAAATTTACCGGCTTCCTCCTGCAATCCATAACAGCAACAACAGCTATTTTTTCCACAGTCCGATACCACTTTTTTTTTAGACCGATAGCAGTACGAGTACTCAACCCTTGAGTAGTCACCCAATCCAACACCAAGAACCAATATCACTAAGTAACTTATGATACATAAAATACGTTTATACCGAAATCTGCTATCAGTACTCATCAGCCATTCCTGGTATTTTTCTTAACTGGAAACTCTTAATTGCCTGTACTCTTGAACGTGGTGGGAAACGGTTATCAACTGCGTTACACACCAGCAAGTGGTACAGATAGTTTGACCCAGTTTGTCTATACTGTTATGTTTACATCCTACACTCTTAAAACAGTTGGGTCAAAAGTAACCCAATTATGGATAATAAAAAAAATAATAAAAAAGGCCGATCCACTTTATGGGTCAATTTGATCCAACGTTCTGGGTTGTTGTATAGAAAATGAACCAATTTTTTGACCCAAGTAAAGGATCTGACAAATATTTAAGAGTTGTTTTATGTCGAAAGACCCATAAGACCCATTTCTTAACTCAAAGTTGGGTCAAATCGACCCAAGTAGAGGATTGGTCCATTTTTATTCATTTATAGTTATTCATTTAACCCAGCTCTTGGGTTAAATGACTAAGCCAATAGTTGGGTTGGTCTCCCTTTTAACCCAATTTAGGTTATTTTTTACACAACTGTTTTTAGAGTGTAACTTGTCACATTATCACTTCAAGATAATCTTGAAGTTCTTATCCACATTAACTGTTGTTATTCCACTGAGTTGAGTCTATGGTGAAGTGCTGATCGAGTCCTTACAGACTGCCACCCCACTCTACACATGCACATGCACTGATATGTTGGTTCTCAACCTAATGGGATGATTAGTGTCCAAACATGCTTGGCTGCACAGTCGCTGCAGTCTTTGATTAATGAAACATCCCACAGATATTATGTACAATACATGAGAGCTATGCTGTCTGTGTGATTTTAAAAATAGTACCTTGGCCTATTATTCCAAAGAACAAAACCGGTATTCTTCACTGGCTAGACGTACACATTCACTTTCACTTACACACACACATTTTGCCACTATGACCTGCAGTGTTGTCAAATCAGTTAATTAATTTAAGTGGGCATAGAAGATTGTCTGTGTGCCCCAAACTGTGTTTGTGTGACTATAGTGATGTGCAAGCGAGGATGCTTCCTGTGGAGTAAAGGGCACACACAGCTGGTGTGAGAGTGTATAGAAAAGCGTTGACATAAGCAGATTTGAGTTAGAGCTAGATCTCGGCTGAAATGTTGTCATGTAACAGTATTTGTATCTGCGCAAAAAAAAGGAAAAAAAAGAAGCCTGACCAGCTGTTCTTATGTTTACGAGGGAGCATATGAAATCCTGTCAGCTCTTGTCTGAAAGGAAACTTGTACTACAAATATCAACGTCAGTAATCGTTAGCAGTACATGTTTTGCTTTGCCCTAAGAACAGGCTTTTGCAAAGAACCTGTTTCTAGCATTTGACATTTACTGGTCCCTACCCAAGAAGAAGCAGATTTTTAATGATGGGAAGTGTATAAGGAACTGTTTCACATGATTTATGACTGCATCTTTATAATAAGCAACCTAATTACAGGAGCTATTAAAATTGCAAGCAGCCAAACCAATTAAGTTGTCTCGTCCTCAGTGTATGTTTCCATTCAAGTTGCAGGCATTCAAAGCTCATCAAGAGCTACAGAGTTTTTTTTTGAGATGTGTACACAAAATCTGCAAATGCATGCACTTAGCATAAACACCATATCACTTTAACTTTGAGGCTCTTATTACAGTCCCAAAACGCGGGTTTGTTTTGGGTTTCATTTTTATGGACTTTGTTTTTTATGTTTATATGATTTATTTATTTTTTTATTGGTTTGCATGTGGATTTCGTCATTGTTATGTATCTCTTGGCAGAACGGTGGATTATTGACTAGCATGTCAGAGGACCTGGCTTTAAAAGTGTTTAGGTCCCTCTGTGTGGTGTTTGATGGCTGTTGTGCAGATGATAACCGTTGCCCCATTTAAAGTGACCAGTAGCACAGTAATTGTGATGCCACTTTGAATGTGCAATGATGCTGAAAGTCCTTAAGTACTTTAAAGTGTCTAGTGCTGTTGAATATTGATCAACAGTTACACAAATATGTAGAGAGCTGAACTACAACAATGAAGTGATGCAGTGATACTGTTAGACAGGGATGTGCAAATTTGGCAAACATTTGCAAAATGCCACTATGTAATTTAGGGTTGAATGTTCAGGGAATTGAAGGCAAGAGGGAAGAAGCTTTTGGAATTTCTGATGGTTTTAGTGTGCATAGCTTGATAGCGCCTACCTGAGGGAAGGTAGTGGAAGAGGTGGTGACCCGGGTGTGGAGGGTCTGAGAGGATCTTGCCTGCCCTTGTCTTGGTTCTTGTGGTGTTCAAGTCCTCATGAGTGGGTATAGGGTACCGATGATTGTCTTTCTGTCTGTTGCAGTTGGATTTTGTGCTTTGGCTGTGATGGAGGAACACAAAACGGATTCTGTTGTATAGAACTGTCTCAACAGCTCCTGTGGCAAGCCGTACTTCATCAGCAGTTGCAGAAAGTATGTTGTCTGCTGGGCCTGTATCTGGATGGAGTTGTTATTTGTCTCTTGCTTGAGGTCCTGGGCCGACAACCACTGTGCTTACTGTAAAGGCTGGCTGTCTTGGGAGTCTTAAAAAGCTTTAGTGTTGCTAAATGTAAAAAAAAAATACCACCAATCACCACAAAAATTCAAACACACATCCCTACTCATGTCCACTTCAACTTCCTTGTTTAAAGTAAGACATTTCCTTCCAAACTCAGACCAAAACATTTTGGGCTCTATTTTCATAGACAGGCGCATATGAGCTCAGTGTAAAAATGGGTACATTGGTGCCAAGGAAAGTGTAGTCTACCATGTTTGGGACCTTGTGGCAATTGAAAAAAAGTAGACTGCGCTCGGCCTCCAAACAGGCGCATCTTCATTTTTGTGCCGGAGCAAGTCTAGTTTAGCATGTTTGTGAATTTGGTAGATGCACTATGCCTCCCTGGGCATTCGGAGCTGTTTTGATGACAAAAACAAGACTACATTTTAGACTTGTTAAAACCAGGTCTAATGAGTGACACAGATGGTGTAATGCGATTTTGGTGGATGGTGTCACACGCAGATTTGGCGCTCCACAGACTTCATTGCATTGTCATGGCATTTCATGTAGAAATATGACAATATGAATTTGCATTAAGTTAACAATTTGTCAGCGTCATTGTTCATTTGTTAGTCTTAGTCGTGCTCCCTCGGTGAATAAACTTTGTTATTTTGCTCAATTTGTGTTGGCATTTACACTTCACTAGAGCACAAGTTGTGAATTTCCTGTATATCTGTGTACCTGCTGTCACATTAGCTCCACCTGGTCTTGTCTTTTTTCCACTTCTGTGTCAGCCAATCAGCTCTTTTCCCTTGAGTCCTCCCCAGCTGTCTCTCGTTTTCATGCACATGTACGCAATGTAACTCACAGCTTGTTATTTTTATGTTTCTGTTAACTCATTCACTCCCAGCCATTTTCACTGAAGCAACCCCCTCCGCTCCCAACTGTTTTACTGGATTTTGACTGATTTTGCAAGGTCCACAGAATATTGTGTAGCATATTGCGTTCTATTGCTATAAAAACATGGAAGCTACCAAAAGAAAGATTAGAGTCTCTTTTTTCATCAGGAAAAAAAGTATATTTCTATCTGTTTCCTTTTTGCAGCAATTAGCATTAGTATATAGCTAAGTTTCATCATTATTCACAAATCTGTTTAAAACAGTCGGGGAAAGAGCTTTTTGCAACATGGCCCTGGTTGATCTCTTGTACTCTGCTGCCACCTGCTGGCCGTTTTTGTAATAACTACCATTGCTTCAAGCATTCTCTTCAGTTCAGAGGCTGCATCAAAGCCTTTTGTATGTGCTCTAGCATTAACAAAAAAAAAAACAATACGTCTTTGGCAACATGGTAATATTTAAAATAGAACGTATTTATACGTGTTTTGGAGCAAATGAGTTAATATTTATTTCCTTTTCACACTTGAAATTTAAATCGAGTCATTTTTCTAACTTAAGAAACGGAACATATTTTATGATGCAAGGCTCATTTCAGTTCTTTTTCTTTGCTATCTATCTCATGTCTTCTTGGCGCATCATTGCTTTGTTTTCTCTCACCGACGAGAACATGGGAGCCACTGTGTGAAGATGAAGCTATTTGCTACTGTCACAAGTCTCCCGTTGAGGACGGATGAGAGCGCCGTAGAGGAGAGGGAGCCACAGAGGAGCGGCGATAGGTTCATCCATCACCGGCGCGCAGGACTGACACAAGAAAAGATGGAGTGCTGAGAGAGGCCTTTCGGCTGCGAGGGGCCAGGGAACACGGAACAATATTTTTTGGCGCCTGTCAGACTGTCCAATAAAGGAGGCCGATATATGAACTATCTAGCACTGATGTAATGTGCCTCATAAATCTGCTTTAATTACTCGGTGCAGGGACAACCATTGGAAGCCCGCGCCTGGATTTATAGCGTCTACGCTTGGCATCTTAACGACTCTGTGCTTTTAATATCATTACCCTGTAATTTATTATGCTGCCAGGGTGCACACCCAAACTGTCAGCATAACTCTTGTTTATTTATATCCGTTTAAATGCCACTTCGGTGACACAGGCATTTAGCACATTTCAGTTGGGCTTTAATCATTTGTTCTAATGAGGCCATTTTGCAGCAGTGTCCTCTGGCTGGCTCCAACTGTGTCTTGATGTTCCGGCCAAGCTCTGGGAAGCCGCCGAGGTGGGAAGATGGTGGTGCTGTGGCTCTGCTTCCTGCTCCAGATTCAGTGCCACTCTGTAGGAGGCCAGACCAACACTGGGCAGCATGAAAGGCAACATTTAGCTGGCCATGCTGGCACAAAATCTCCTTCCATACTTCCCGTGTTAAATTGCTGAAAAGCTCTCACAGCGGTCCCTCTTTTCTTTTCTTTTCTTGTCTCATCTCCCTCCGTTCACCTCTCATTACCCTTCGTGACTTATTTATTCTATTCATTTGGTTTGCACTTCCCCTAATTTATCCTACTTTACTCCTCATTGTCTGGCTGCTGAGGAGAACGGATGGAGGGAGGCACGGGGGCGCTGTAACAAAAAAAAAAAGGTTGAGGACAGAGTCGGAGTTCCTGCTGAGATGTCAAGTTAATGGTTTCCAGAGTAGGCTCGATATTGCACCCAGATGATGGTCTTGTTTCAGCCATGGCCTGCTAAATGCCGGCATGGCCCCTGTGACAGTGACATATTAGTTTTGTGTCCCTATGTAATCAGATACCTCTGAACCTGCCATCATACTAAAGATTTGATTAATGCTGTACCATTTGGACCCTGTAATTGGCTGCGACTGGGATTCTGTATAATCAGGCGGTCTTATGCAGAGCAACCAGCCGGAGAAAGGGAGGCACCGAGAGAAAGGGGGGGGGGGGGGTGCTAACGAGCAAACTAGTTAATTCAGCCCCAAGCACGCAGGTGACACTTACTGATGTCTGCTATGACAAATGGCCTCTTTTCTCTCCCTCATCTTTTAATTCCCTCCTCTCAGACTTTTAACGTGAAATCATGTGATGACAACTGTGCTGCAACTTTTACTGCGCATTGTAATTGTTTGTAAGGAGTGATAATCATTTAGAGTAGCATTGAAGTTGATGTGCATGGATATAGCCCCAACAGATTTTCCCTGAGAATTAGGATTAAGTGCTCATAGTCACCAGGGATGAAGCATGCACTGCATTCAGATTTTTCGGCACAGTACAAAGTTCCCACATCATCATGTTATATTGGGTACGAGGTGGAAAGTGACTGCCTCGTGTTTGAGCCACATGTCTATCTGTAAACAAATGCAGTGCAGCTCAGCCTCTGGATAGCAGACGGCATGGTTTGCAATATGCTTTGTCAACATCACATGATGGTGAATATCAGTTAAACATGGGAAGATGTTTTTTTTTTTTTACCATCCATCCCACTGAGGTGGCAATAGTAATGGAAGTACAGGTAGTCCTTTAGTTACAAACACCCAAGTTACGAACATTTGCGTATACAAACAAAGGTTGACTGATGTCCATAAAAGCTGTATTTTGCGTCAAGTTAATATTTAAGCGCCACATCATACATTATGGTACAGTATTGTGCTGTAGTGCCCCTCTCTGCCACAACCCCGCCGAGCAGCACCGCACCTTTTTTGCATTTCAACTACCTCTCTGTCCGCCGATGACCACAGATGAATCTGACTCGGCGGTCGCCATGTTGACTCGTCATACGCACCAATCACAATTCATCTGCACTTCAGGGACAGTTTCCACTTCTTTAGCCTCACATGAACTCAACTCAATAACTCCTCCACCATCTATGTACAGTAAGCATATTTATTGTGACTTTATTCCATTATGCTGTGTAAATATTTAATGTACTGTGAGAAAAAGTGGTTCAGATAATGGATGATGTGATTTAAAGGAATACAAGACCTATGAAAAACTAAACAGCTATTCTGTAAAATGGTTAATTTCAACTCTTCCCTGAAAAAAAATGTCAATTTATGTTGAGCGATTATGGTTTTATAGCACTTTTTATGAATATGTATCCATTAAGTACAGTATCGTGATCATCGTGACGTGTCGCGTGCGTAAAACACGCTTATATGGTCGCTAAATGACAACATAGACACTCACCAGGAATGATTACATCCCACGGCGGACATCAAAGGTGGAATTACGCCCTATAGCAAAGAAGCACTTCTTCAAAAGCAGTACAGCCACAGAGGACTCGCCAAAGATTTGTGTCCTCAGCTGAAAGCCAGATGAAATTGGCCGATAACAACTCATTCAGCCGGCCGGCTCATAGCAAGTCGGAGGTAGGGACCATCTACAAGTTGCGTGTTACAAAGGTTCAAATTACCAGTCTAGTCACCATTGACATTGTTCACTCTGGAAATGTAATTTTTGGACGGTCCCTAACTGGACGGTGACTTTTACTCTCCAGGCCATGCTACATGCTGTGTGCTAAGCACGCTTTAAGCCCTCATTAGGAGAGGCCACCCCCCACCACCACCCCCCACACGCAATGACATGAAACCGGGCGTGTTGAGAATTTTACTCAGATCAGAATTGGCACAGTAATTGGGATAGAAGACGGGTTTTTTTCTTGCCCTTTACGCCAGCAAACTCCTATTCAAGTGAATGACGGTAGTTGTCGTTTATGATTGGGATACGTCATCACGGTCACGTGACCAGAATAATAGCGTTGCGCACGGTATGTTTTTATTTTGATACTAAATTGGTTTAAAAGAAAATTCAGGGAATGAGATGCCAGAGATATTTGCACTTTTATTCTTTATCCACAATGCCAAATTCAATACTGGGAAATGAGTTATTAGTGGTGTGTTCTTTTAATGTATGTTTTTAAATTTAATTTATGTACTGTATAGAAAGTATATATAAGGTATGCAGTTTAATTAGTTTAATTGTTTTTTTTGTTTGTTTTTACATATTTTTTCATTATTTTATTATTTTTTCATAATTTGATCAAATTTAATATTGAAACAAAATTTAATGTAATTCGATTTTACAAACAAATTCGACTTACAAACAACCTCTCGGAACCCATTGTGTTTGTAAGTTGAGGACTACCTGTAATTGACTCAAAATACTTTTGTGAAGCACTGTGAATGAAAGGTAAGCACATATGCCATGCACTTATAAGGTCTAGGTTTAGATATCTAACCCTTATCAATTTTTTTGTAGTGGTCAAGTATGTCTTTCAACCCTTTATAATTCCTTTCACCTTGATTAAATCTTCATTTCCAGATAATCCAAATGCCATCAACATCATGCTGCAATGTATGGTAAAAGGGCTTTCATGTATGTGACACTTTTCGAACTTCATTAAAGGGGACCCAAAAAAACATTCTTGACAATAATATGTCCTATGCAGCCCCGCTAGTCTAAATACGGTATTCTGGTTAATATTGCATTACTGGAATAAAATATAAGCAGCAAACTGCAGCAGTTTTTATCAATATCAGAAGGCGCCATTTTCCCACTTGCTGAGTGAAAGTGACATCACAGTTGTTCAGGTTTCAGGTAACAACCAGTCACAGCTCAGCTTCAGAAAACTGATGCACTGTGATTGGCCATTGCCTGAGCCCTAAGCAACTGTGATGTCATCTTCAGTCGACAGCAAGTGACAAAATGGCCGCCCCCTGAGATAGATTACAAAAAAAAAAGACAGGATATTGCTGCATAACTCATATTCCGCAAAGGTCACGTATAACATATTAGTGTCAAGAAATGTTTAAGGTTAACTTCCACTTTAAAGGTAACACTCACATGGGGGTTTAGTATCTTGCTCAATAGCACGTCGACATCGACGCAGAGGCAAGCTTGGTTTGAACACTCAAACTTCAGATTAGTAGATAACCACTCTACCACCGGAGCCATGCTGAACTCTTAGTGATGTACAATGTTGTGTTGCACCAAATATGGAAATAAGTAAAGATGTTTGATCCTACTTTTTTTCAACGATTATATTCATATCACTCAGCATACTAACAAAGTAGTCTATTTCCTCCTCGCCGCAAAAGTGTGGTTCTGTGATGTGTCGCCATGGTTTGCCATTTTTGTTTACCTATGCTTGTATATTTCTGGTGGGACTTATATACACACGTAAATGTGTGTGTGTACTCATTATGGCATTTTTGCAGTAGAGACAGGAAAAAAACGTGAAAACAGAAAAATCGGGAAAATCGATGTATTCAAGTTAGTCTCGTTTAGTGAGGGGCATAGAAAGATGGCTGCCAGGCATGTTAGTAATTCCTGTTCTCAAAATTCCTTGTGAATATAGAGTATGCGCAGAACACAAATCAAATTCATATTCAAAGGAGATACCCTGATCATCAAAGTTCTGATGTGTTTGGACTCGATGTTCTGGAGCATCACCAAGCCAGGTTCAAAATTTCAGCTGTCTGCTGTTGTTTTAAGATGAATACTTTATCATTATATCCGCAAATCAGCCACAGCGCATGATACTCCCACCTCAACCCTATTGAGAATTGTGGACAATGCTTAAAAACTGAATCTGCGCCAAGAAGCCAATCAATTTGAATTAACTTTACCAAGTCTGGCAAGAAATTTGGTCAAATATCCAGCCAGAATTACCAAGTATGCCAGAATGTTGTTGCATGCTAAAAAAGCATTTCATTGAGGCGAGGGGCATCGACCCACATATCAGTGGTTCAGCCGCTTGTATTTGAGCTAGTATACAAAATTTTAAATGTGCGAACCTTGTTTAGAACGTCCCATTCGATTTGTTGCATTCATCTCATGAAACTCTGGTAACTGAAGCCCAATTCTCAAAACAGAACCTAACAAATCGTGGGTGAGATTTTGTTTGGGTCATGCCTCGTTTAACTATATAGGTGATTAATGTGTGTGTGCTGTGCACGTGTGTCTGCATTGATACCCAAAGGCTAATGACAAGAAAAAACAGCGGGCTAATTCAGTCTCTCTCACTACCTGTGTTTGTGTGTTGAAAGCTCCTTGACAGCTGTGGCATTACTGAACAGCAGGCCCAATTGTGTGCGTGTGTGTCTGAGCGTGCGTGTGTGTGCGTGTACATGTTTGTGTGTGTGTGTGTGAGTGATGACAGCAAACCGAGAAAAACAGCATGTGCAGCTTGAAACGGCCTGGGAGAGGAGGACAGGAGGCGGAGAGAAATGATTCATGTGCTGAGGAGGAAGAGGAGGAGGAGGATGAAGAAGGCGACGGCTGACCCGACAGATTTGTGAACTGAAGCTGACCTTGCGATAACCCCTCTGATCTCTGTGTGACCTCACAGACCTCAGAAGGTCCCAGCAGGTTGAAGAGTGCACAGCATGAGTATTGAAATCTTGGGTAGTCACAGATACCGATACCAAATACAGATACCATTAGTACTTTTGATAAATAAAAATCCCCCCACCCCAAAAAACGATAGGTAATTGCAAAATATAAACAATAATAAAAAAAAAATAAGAATAAGACCTATATATCCCAATATAGCATTTTCCTTAAAATTTAAATTAATGATAATTTTCTATATTTCTAATTATTCGTTTCTAGTTCCTGAACATGAAAATGGCCACAAGAGAGAGACTGATACTATAGTATCGGTACTCGCCCATCCCAAATGAGTTCCATGGCAAAGTAAGACAAATTCAACATTTGTTTAGACCACAGTTGCGTGATCAAAAACACACGTTATGCAACACGTACATGTTTTCTGGAATACCATATTTATTTAATAATATGTGTTTTGGTTTCCAATATCCTCTCACGACTGATTAATATGTGCTAAGATGGACACATGACATCATCTTCTTCTTTTTTTTACACTCATGTCACTTTTGTAATTTGTGCATTCCATCTATTTAACAAGCTGTGCTTAATTGGCCATGGGCTCCCTCTTTTAGTAAATGATTAGAAGATGAATGCTCACCATTGAGGGATTTGCTGCAAAACGAGACTCTCTTCCATCCTTCATCTCCTTGATAAGCAACAACTTGGCTGGAGTTTCTTTAGCATTCTTAATATACAATTTGTTAATGTTGCCAACATCTCTGATGATGATTTCTGACACACAGTATGGATGTTGTTCTCGTGTTCAACGTATGACTCGGATTCATTTTGTTGATAAGAAGATATGTGAAGAATGTTTTCCAGACCAGACACATTGTCTTTTAGAGAAATTAATAGAATGGCCAGCTTTTTGTACTGTTGCTGAAAAGAAAGCATACATTAGGCAGCGGCAACATTGTGGCACAACGTAATGAATGTTATCCAGGGCAGCAAGAACTGCATCAAATATCCTGAGAGTTATTGGATCGTAACTAAGTCATGATGTTGCGGCTGGGAGCTGTATATGAATGAAAGACAGCTTACAGTAGATACCCAACATTTGGATAACTCCAAAAAACTGTGGAAATTAGCTTGACTGCATCAAACTGCACATTTTCAAGTCTTTGCTTTGGTTTTACAGCCCTTAATTTTAATGTCCTGGTCTGGCTCACCACATTACAAAAACAGCGCTAAAACCTGAGAGCGCTATAAATGTGAGTCATGCATGGGTGAAGTTACAAAACTGCCAGCGCACACGCACATTAAACCATACTTTGTATCAAAAATGTGGCAAGGTGCTCAGTGTTTGGTTACATGCAGAGAAGACATTTTCCTGTACATGCTATGTATAACATGAATAGGGATAATTATTTTTGTTGCTTACAGTATTGTATATTTAAAATATTTGAATCATTTAGTCTGTATATATTTGCGTACACTACTTTCACACTTTTGTATATGATAAGTGATTGGTACAACTGCCTGAACAGTTAAAAGCTTCTGGGTTGCACCTTTCGTGTCAAGTTTTGAACATTTGTCTCAATGTGCCCTGTGATTAGTTGAAAAACATCCCACAGTGTGTACCCTGACCCTCACCTACGATCAATCACACTATAATAATAATAAAATAATGTACTAATTGGTTCAATTCCTTGTTTTGTTCTTGACACCCACTGTTAGTGTTTACCTTAATGCATGTTTAATGTCGTTATATTTTGAGTTTGAAAATTTCCCCATTTGGACAAGATATATATATACGTACTTGTCATGTACAATATTATTATTATATCACTACACTGCAAAATTTGACCAGTCATTTTACGAATAGAAAGTTTTCAGTCAAATGATCTTCTTTATTTAAAGTTATGAACATTATTATTTTTCCATAATTTTTTTGTTGAGTGGCACTAGGTTTGGGGCTTTCCTTAAAGAGGTGGTTGTTAGGCTGCCTAACATTGACACTGTGTGGGCTAGTCAGTTGATTACTTCTGAGCTGAGTTGTGAACAAAACTCAAGTAGTAGTCTTACTAAGTTAACACACTGATTCATTGGGAAATGATTGGGAACGGAGCGCACTTTGCCTCTCCGTACATACTCAGTGTAGTGCACACATTTCACTTAGTTTGCCGTCTAATTTATTCCTTGAGCACAATACTTACAAAGTATAAAGACAAAATAAATGACAACAAATTCAAATTCACATATGAGATATTTTAACACAAAAACTACAACTTTCTATCAAAATTTTAATGGAAATAGAAAAGTGACAAAACATTTTTTTATTTTGTCAGTCCATGACAATAAAAAAAAACACTTCAATAACAAATCAACAGCCTTGTATAATTATCTTAATGTAAGTTAAAAAGTAAAAAAAAAAAAAAAAAAGCTCAATCACTTTATGAGAAAACCATCCACAGTAAATTGAAACACTATTGATTTATCCACGTACAATTATGACCTGCACAGCAGAGTGCAATGTTTTCCTTTGTTTTCAAATGAAAGCAAGTCGTCAGAATGGATTTAGACACACTTATCAAACCACTCTTGTCGCATTTTCTTGTCTGTCTAAATTCGCCACCCAATTGGCTTCCTCTCAATCTTGTTAATGAAATATTGTTGGGGGTGTCAATCCATCTTTTAAGAAGTTGAACAGTCAGATTAAGTTTATGAGCATTCATGTACAAGAATGTAATCAATACATTTTATAGAACATGTTCTATTTCTTGAGTAAATGTGTGTAAATAAATAGCCCTTGATGACTTGTCTCTTTTCCTTCCTGCCAGTCTGCCTGCTGGGATGTGTCTCTGCAATGTGCCCCTCACCCCCCGCCCGTACCCCCTCCTATAATTACACTTTACGACTTGCTCCACAGTAAATGCTACATAAATCTTCTGACACCCTCCCGATTACATCCCCTGCCCTGCCTACATCGACACACATACACACACAAAACCCCTTATCATGCAAACATCGTAATCCCTGGCCGCAATTTCCTCCCTTTATTGGCAGTCACTTCTGATTTAATGGTGCTTTGATGATTGCACAGTAAAATGCTACATGGGCCGAGATCGGTCAAGATTGTGTTGTGACTGGTTGTGTGTTTGCGCGCGCGCGCGCGAGTGTGTGTGTGTGTGTGTCGCTGTCAACGTGTTTGCTGACAGTATCCAGGCCTTGCTAGCTTTGAGTTGGCATTCCTCAATCGAGGCCTGTGCAGCCCAAGCAAGCCTGCGTCGCCATGCTGTTTTCCTGTTTTAAATCACTGTAAACACCCGTCCCCTGTTGGCTCTCTGGCACCAAAGGAACATAAAGGAATTTCAACTCCCAAAGACAAACAGCTTCATACCAAGGCATCGTCTGGCAAGCTTGCTTTTGGGCCCCACAAGCCTCTCTTGAGTCATATGGGGGGG
This sequence comes from Vanacampus margaritifer, assembly GCF_051991255.1. Lineage (NCBI taxonomy): Eukaryota > Metazoa > Chordata > Actinopteri > Syngnathiformes > Syngnathidae > Vanacampus > Vanacampus margaritifer. The sequence continues at coordinate 22,824,555 of NC_135434.1, forward strand.
GGTTGAATTGGGGTTATGCGAGGTGAGGGAACATTACTTTCCACAGCCAGTCAAGATATGTGGCTTGGACTTTATTGTAGCAGGCAAGGGGGAAAAAAGTGAAATCAAAAGTTGCTGTAAATTGAAGTTGATTTCAAATGTACTATTATCCACACTCTAAAAACAGTTGGGTCAAAAATAACCCAATAGTGGATCCAAAATTGGACTGATCCACTTTATGGGTCAATTTGACCCAACTTTCTTGGTTGTTTTATACAAAATTACCCATTTTTTTGACCCAAGTAAGGGATCTGACCAATATTTATGATTTATTTTACACTAAAAGACCCATTTCTTAATAGACCCAAGCAGACCCATTTTTGACCCATAGTTGGTTTATTTTTGACCCAACTGTTTTTAGAGTGTACATATTGATGTTTGTCAGAACAGACTCTAGAAAGTCTAGAATGCTAAATGAAGCAGACGTGGTGTGTGTGCTGTGTTCTTCAGTCAATAGCTTGACTTCTTTTGTCACTCCTCTGTCATCGTCCGTCATGGACAGCTGGGCCACGGGGTCACGTTGTGGGTTCAACAGGAGGTGAATGGACCGGTGGCACGGAGGAGGGGTCATAGGGAATCACTTTAAAGTCTTTAAAAGGCAATATTCAAGGCTTTATTAGACAGCCGAGAGAAAAACTACTTGCAGCAGAAGCAAATGTTAATTATCAGAATATTTGTGATACGACTAAAATTATTCAAACCTTGACTAAATGTAACATTTTTATTTGTTTAATGTGCATGTTCTGGTTGGGAAAGGTACATGAAATATTTTTTATCCATTTTAGTCATTTGGTTGGTGCTTTGGGTATCTATTCTAATTTCCTCAATCGATTCGATTTAGCTTCACAAGAGTTCAATTGATTCAATTAGATTTTTTTATTCGATTCAGTTCACTTCAATTCTTTCCGATGTTGATTATGTAACATCAATTATTTTTTAATTTCAACGACATGAGAAAAACTCTACACACATTAAGTTCCAAATTAAAATTTGTGGAGTCAGTAACTTTTTTAATGATTTTGTTTATTAATGAAAGTAACACGTGTTATAATCACTTAAGAGTTGCACAAACATTGACATCAGCAAGGATGAGATAAAAATATTTTCATAAGTTAAATTCAAATTCAAATGTAAATATAAATTTAAAAGATTCAGATTTTTTTAAAGTGCTATAAATTAGCTCTTTCATAAATGTAAGAAAATACTTTTAAATTCATGTGAACAGTAAATATCAAGAAAACAGTAAGATACAAAAAAAATCAGCCATTAAAATTTTATTTTTAAATTCTATTTTCTTATGAATTTATGGGAAAAAAAGATGTTAAAATAATAGATTCATGGTTTGATAAATCAATATCAGGCTCAAAAAGGAAAATTGATATAATATCGATTATTTGATTTTTTTAAACACAAAACAGGTTTAGTGAGAACCCTGAGTCAATAATCCCTGAAATGTGGGAAACTCTGAGTTTTCCGTTTCAGAAAGGGAGGTAACAGAAACGAGAGGAAAAGAGGTAACACTAGCCTGTTTAATAAAAATAAGTAATTTAAGCTCTCGGTCAGTTACCGTAGTAACAGAGTCCACCTAACCTAGTCGGTAGCAGGTTTATCACAATAAACCTCGAGTTTTTCTTTGTAGCCCGCCTCCTCATCCACACACAACATCTCATTTCCTCATTCATAAAGTCTGCTGCGGCGCGTTTTTGCGTAAATATGCCTATAGTCTATAGCGCAAAGTCCACTTTTGTCACAAACGTGGCATGTCCTTTTGACAACGACCCTATTGATGAAGGTGCCGCATTATGGCGCAGAGAATTAAATATTCGTCGTGAGATTGTTGACTGCATAGATATGCTGGCATTTCCGGACAGTTATCTTTTTGGATGGTACCGTTTCACATTACAGTCCATCATCTACATACACAACTTAATCCATCCTTACATTTGCAACATTACCAGCCGTACGCTATGGTAACTGACCGAGAGCTTAAATTACCTCTTTTTATGAAACAGGCTAAATGCACCTCTTTTTCTCTGGTTTCAGTTAACTCTCTTTCTGAAACAGAAAATGCAGAGTTTCCCACATTTCAGGGTTTCTTGAACCAGGGTTCTCACTAAACCTGCTTTGTGAAATACACCCCAGGTCTCAAAATAACCAGTTGTTTTTTTAAGTCATTGACTACGTGAAAAATGTATATTCAGATTCAAATCAATATTCAAATTCAACAAACAATGATGGTATAAGCCCACTTTACCTTACAGAAGTGAATGTTGTCATGGGATCCAGACACTGGCAAAAGTTTGTAATCCAATTTTTTCACAAATCTATGTAATGTTGATTCTACTTGATGTTTCCATTTCTATTGATGCCACGCCGTGTGCCGTCTGCCTACATGGCAGAGTTAAAAACAATTGGGATTGTTCCTTCGAAAGCCCGTCTCCTATGCCCTATAATGTAATGCACAAATATGGAGTGATTTGTAAATACTGAACTATACAGTACAGAATTAATTTGACTGCAAAAATAAAACTGTGTTGAACCATCAGAACATACCTTTATACCTCTAGATGAGGCTTAGGAGGTTGATGATATGCAGACCTAGCGGCCATCTTGAGTGCCCGGTTATCTCTTCCATTCACTTGTATTGAGATAACTCAGACATGCAGTGATGATACATGTGGGTAAATTTATAATCAAAGCTTTCATGATATATTAAATATAAGGTTAAGACCAAATGCTTTTAAATTGAGGGAAAGAAAGAGAGACAGAGATTAGCAAACAAACAAAAAAGAGGAACATCAATAAACTTGAATTTATATAAAATATTATTTTCTTTTTCTTGCTATCACAGTGACTACGTTTACATGCAGGCAATAACCCTTTTAAAACCCAAATATTGGCAATATTCGATAATAACCTGAATATGCTCTTATTCGGGTTTCTAAAAACCCGAATAAGCCCCTTGGGTTACCCCTTTCATAACCAGAATACTGGTTTACATAAACGGAATCGGAATACCTGGAATCAACGGGGCATTGCTTTTCTTTGTGCGCATGCTCACAACCTCTTCTTCGTCTCCTTTTCCTCTTCTTCGCTTATTTGCACTCGCAAGGAATCTTAGTCTTTGTAGTAACGACTTGTACGCGCAACGCCGTCCTACACGGGCCTCGCTTAAAGACATTGATTTCTCCGCTGCGTTTTCCCGTTATATTGTGCCTCTATGGCGAGAATGCCACAGTTTGTGACACGTTAACTATTCATGTGAGACAGACGCGACATCACTCGTAATGCTTAAACAATGTTTATCTCCAGCTTGCAGTGTTCAACAATACACGTCCGTGTAGGAACATTAGATGACACACACATAGTTCCGCTTTATCCAAACAAAGTAAGTCCGTCCTTCTGGCGTGTACCGACAAGAACCGCACTTCTGGAGCGAGTAGGAAAGCGACTATATTTAGCGTGGTGAGTGACATGAATATAATGTATTTTATTGACCGTTTAAAGTTAAAAGCGGAAATGACGTCTATTTCTGCCATGATGGTGTCCGTCTTTCACCTCCTTACATCGGGTTATTCCAAACGCCATGTATACAGGGGAAACTCGGTTCCGATTGTTCCAGAAATCTGAATTCTGACCATAACCCGAATATTGCCTGCATGTAAACGTAGTCAATGTTGAACAGTGTGGAATTGATTGAAGCATATTTAAAAGCTTTGGAAACAAATGATTCAATTGTAGTCAAATTGAAATATAGGCTAATGTTCTACTTTGGTTTCATATTTTTACATCCAACTCCAGAGGTTTAGTGGCTCACCAGTCAAGAACCTCATTGCACGTCACTGACTGCTTATCCTCATTACGGTCGCGGGTGGGCTAGACCCTATCGTAGCGGCCTCTGGGTGAGAGACAGAGTGGACGCCAGTCAATCACCGTGACTGAGTCAAAATCAATTTTAAAAAATGTGTGAATAAAACTTTCACGCCAACAAGATGTTGTTGGCAGCAAGGAAAGGAAATAAAATCACAAATATGAGGAAAAGTGTGGTGCTATGTTAGAAAAGTCAAGCTGCCGTACTGTCTCTGGTGTAATTTGTGTGTTGTAAACAGCAGCGTCCCACCATATTGTCTGGCATCAGATCATATTTTACCATGTTAACACACCATCTGTTTACCCTCATAAGCATACATTATACAAAATGAGTACGCACGCAGACTGCCGCATCAGGGAGCAGTGGCAAACACACAGACACACACAGTCCAACAAATGCATTCCCATTGGAATACACACAGACACACACATGCATAATATATAGCTGCACACACAGTGGATGCAGTCTATGTTGACATGAGCCAAATCACACATACATGTTTGAGGATATGAAGTTCAAATAAGTAGCGTATATGTGATGTTTACACACAACCACACAGTCGCAGTTGCTGGAGTTTCTCAGGCAAAAAATGTTGATATGGTTCACACACGCATTTTTACTATAGTATCAAAATTAACCGTAGTTGTTTTTCTTTAAAGTTTGTCTCATTTAAATGACAAATAAAAATGTTTGTGGAATTTTCCAATATACAAATTCACAACAATCACCAGCTACAATTACAAAAGAAAAGTACAATAATAGAATTTAGAACATATTATTGTTAATTAAAAACTTTTTTTTACTTGACATCCCTTTTAATTTGAACATTATTTACATGTGTTAAATAATCACATATTCAATTTTTTTCAAGGAGAAGAGGGGAAATTAAGTTTACCACATTTTAATCATGTACAACTGCTGTACATGATCAAATTAAGTATTGTTCTTTTAGTGCATTGTTATGAGATTAATACTTCAGTCCTGTATGCACTGCTGCAGTTTAATCAAATAGGCAATTTAACTGCCTGTGTCCTCATGTCACTAGACTCACGACTCACAAATCACAGAGACACTTTATTCCCCTCCCTGTCTTTTGTTTTCATGTTGTGCCGCCATCACGTTACTGGCGGCGACCATGTAGTTAACAAGCAATATGCACACATAACAGCAGCACAGAAAGATGTACCTGTCACTCTGGGCAGGTGTCTGCCCACCAAGATGCTTTAACACATGAAACGGCACACTCCCTTCTCACGCATGCACAATGCGCACGTGATGTCACTTCGGCAGATAGAGGGCAGCAAATTCGACCAGAATCCAGTCTGGATCTATTGGCCCGACGCTTGCAGGGGTACCATGTGAACAGCTAAAGTGTTAACCTGCTACTAAAAATGTGTTTGAGTCATAAATGCTCGAATGTGAAAATAAGCAATTAGTAGTGAAAATGAGTGTGTGTTTTTAGCCGACTGCTAGCTAGCACGTCTTGGGAACCTGCTCTATAATAATCCAGAGTTCCACACCAACGTCATTCACACATGATTTATATAAATGGACATAGAAACCAATAAAGTTCAAATACACCATAATCTGACCCTCCAGCACGAAATCCAACTGAAGACAGAAACGGATATAGAATGTAATCTTTTGATTGTCACAACACCTTTTGTTTCATCCCAGGTCTAAAATTGTAGTTACCAAAGTCTTAAAATCTACATCTGTTCCGTCCATTCTGAGCAAAGAAACACGTGTGCACTGTCTGCGCTTTTGGCGGAAATGTCATATGTGGACAGCTGCATGCACTGTTGTGTCACAACTCGTCACAATAAAACTGTTGTGTCACAACTCGTCACAATAAAACTGTTGTCACAGCTGGAATATGTATGCACATTCATTTTGTAGGTACCGCAGGAAGTGTTAATCCAATTTTCATGTCGTGTGAGCGGGGACAAGCATTGAAACTTATCTTAGCCAGTGTCCAAAGCTAACTTACGCGGGAAGCTCATTTAAATGGTTCCGCGTTAGTAAACATCGACAGGCCTGAAAATTACGCACTTTTTGACGAAATACGCCATTTAGAAACCAATAAAATGTCACTTATGTGAATCGTGGCGAAGCGACGAGAAAGTGGGTACGTATGGTACGCTATCTTCCAGGCTAACGTAAGTCAACTGTTAACCCACCTACAGTTTTACTATTTAAACACCGCTAAACTTGTCGCTGGGATAGACATGTTTTTTTTGCGCTTGATGTCAGGCACCATCATCGTGTAGTTTCATAATTATTATGTGCGTGCATGCGCTTGTGTGCGCGTGTGTCTATGAAGCCACCGCTGCAAATACAGTATTACTTATGTCAATGTCTGTCTGTCTATGTGAGGTGAGCAGTGTGACAATTAGTGGTACTTTTTAACTTTTTCCCCATTTAACTAGCAATTGTTTCAATCAATCAACCATCTTTTTCTGTCTGTCTTTCTATAAATACAGAGTATGAAAATTGTGCATTTCAATTTACGCATGGCTTTTCGTTATTGGGGGGGGTCTAACTGTATCGAAAATATATTGTAGTGATCTTTTTTATATTTTGTCCACATTATTTTAATATTACGGTACTTGAATTACATTACTAACTATTTTTTTTATCAGATAACTAAGTATCAGAATACATTTGAAAAGTAACCCTTCCAACCCTGCTTATAAAGTATAACATGATGTGATCATGTGACCATGCATAGATAGATGCTGTCTTTTAATTCTGCTTGATTTAGTTTTTCAAAATGCATCAAATTAAAGTGTTAAAATGTGAAATATTCCAAAGTAGCATGCCCCCAGACACCCTTAGAGGGTTGATATAATGCTCACCTTCTTCATCCCTGATCCGTTTTCATGCCAGGAATGCACATGATTTTACTTTTTTTTCTCCCCCATCTGAAAGTAGACGACCTTCTTATTGACACTTATTGTTTACTTTAATGCGTCTATTATGCTTTTTTCTGCATTTATATTTTGTCTTTGAAAATCTCCCCATTTGAACATGATATGTACTAGTCATGTACAATATTATAAAAAAATAAAATAAAAATCTGTGTGCACCCTATTGCATTGCAAAATTTTAATTGACCGTCCCAACAGTAATTTTAAACATAAAAATTTGTCAGTCAAATTAAACTCAACATGTTCCGTGTGTTTGAATGTTTGAGTTAAAAAAAAAATTGGGTCTTGAAGTTGGTCTCAAATTTTTGTCATAATAAATAATAATAAAAAGGTATTTAAAAAAAAAAAGAATTTAAATTTGACTTTGTGATTCCTGCAAGAACCATGTTCCATGTATTATATATAATTTATAGGGAATTAAGTGTAGAATTATAATACACGTGTTTTGTGTCACTGAGTGGTTTATTTGAAGGTTTTTATTCCCCCCTTTTCTAAACGATCCTAAGCCACTGTTGCGTTTGAAAATGACTTGTACAACTTGGGAACTTGTTGTGCCGTTGCCGTTTGTACAAATAAGCAGAGCCTCTTATGTCTTGCTGGCCTCTGTACCCTGCTACATTAGCACGAAGCTAAAGCTGCAACAACTGGCGTTCCAACTTCCCACATTGGTAAAATCTATAAATCTCATAGAAAGTGGACTCACGCACACAGTTCTTCACAAAACAAAAAAAACTGTGATGCAGTGAATGGGACCACTTACTTTTTTCCTAGTGCCAAGCTATTTCATCAGTTATGTTGGTATGATAAATTCACGTTTTGGTTAGCTAATTACAAAATATCATGTAGTATCATGGAAGAAGTGAATGGGGATACAGGGAGGGGAAAGGGAAAATGGGGGATAGGAGGAAGGGGAAAGCTAGCATTCTAAGTTGACAGAGGTTCATTCATCCTCTTTGCTAGAGCAGACAGAGAGCTGGCACAAGGGACTACATCTCATAAATCAGAGACATCACACCCTGCTGACACACACAAACACTTACCTTACACACGTTTTTCCACATTTGCACACACATTTATGAACAGGGCGAAAAAAAAGAACGGTCACCACTTCTAGGCATGTCCAATAACGCTTTTTTCAAAACGATACCAGTATGAGTATTCACTCTTTGAGTACTGAATGGCACAGAGTACTGACACCTGAAATATTTTTGACATATCAAATTTCATCAAAGAAAATGACTTAACATTGTCAACAAAACCTTTCTTTCTGTCGCAGTATAGCACCAACTACTGCCGAGAAGGACTTACTCAATGTCATATTTTCTTTGTTTTAAGTATTGTGGCTGTTATCAGAATGCCCCACGGGTGCCCCCTACGATACCTGGTAATGGTATTCACCCATCCCTAACCACTTCCAGGCTTGCCTATGCTATCTATCAATGTCATTCTAACACTGGAACTGGTTCGTATCAAATTGTATGGTTTGTACAAAAAGCCACCTCGCTTCCAATCTCTGTATACACTGCCTGTCTTCATGCTTTATTTTTTTCTGTAGCTCTAATAGAGGATGCACTCTAGCAGGCTAATGATTGTCTTACCCAGGGGTTATTGATCACGCCCATGATTGATCTGAGGATCCCTCCGATTATTGGGTCATTAATCAGGCCTGGATTACCCTTTCAATAGAGCTGCCACAGACTGGCCCTGTCTACTGATGGATGACCAGCGATGAAGCGGTGGAGGAGGAAGAGAATCTGCAAAGAGGAAGGGAGTGGTGAGATCAAAGGTTTAGACTCAGTGACTTCACCCACATTAATGATGAATTAGATTTATTTGCATTGTTGTAACGTATTGACACTCTCCGTTCACATAGACCTGACAGACATAGACAAAAAAAAAAAGCTCCATAACAACAATTTATCCTCTTGGTCTTATTAATACGAAGATATGGAAGTGCCAATGTTGAGTAAACATTTTTGACTGGCAGACATTCGAACGTATTCCAAATATGTTTAAATGTATTTTAATACGCTCAAACGTACTTGCAAATATGTTTAAATATAGCATTTACTAAAATGTTTGAAAATTTATTAAACATTATTTATTCATAATTTTTATGATTTATTAAGTCTGCAGTGCATCATTTCCATTCAGGGCTGGACTGGCCATCAGTCAAACAGGGCAGATGCCCAGTGGGCTGGCCTCTTTTGGGGCCAATGCAGTGCTTTTTAATTATTATTTTTCTATATTTTCCCCCACAAAACTGGCCCACAATTTAGAGGGACTAGTCCGGTAATACAATTCAAATATAGACTGCAAACTGAAATGTCATCAGTAAACATCAGTGGCAGAACTACATGTTAGGCAGGGGTCGGCTAGGTCGGGCCAGACCGGGCCGATGCACCCAGGTCAAAATGCAAGGGTCGATTTTTTTGTGCCAGTCCAGCCCTGTTTCCATTCAACACTTTTTACCACAATGAATAATAAATCATAACAATTATGAATAAACAAAATTCACTTACTTAATTTTGAATGTATTGGTTTAATGTGGGCCAAATGCTAAAAAAAAGAAAAGAAAAAAAGGTGTGTTTTTTTTCTACTTGCACATGTGCACAAGTCAATACCAAGTGGCACTATGGGGAAAAATGCTATGTTTTTAGCATTTAGCGTCCAAGTACATTCTATTTGAAAATACATTTAAATGCATTTGCATGTACGTTCGAACATATTTGCAAGTACATTTGTACTTGCAACATATTTATATTTGTAAATATGTTTAAACAAATTTGCCAGTCAAAAATGTATACAGTACTCCGTTTCCGCATATTAGTGTAAATGTCAGGCATGAATTCCATATTGAGCTTAAAAATATATATATATATATATATATATATATATATATATATATATATTGACCACTTGTTTACATGGAAACAGTGTTCATCAATTTGACTGACTAGGTCTAAAGTGAACTTGAAAAATTCAAGACTCGTATATTCATGTTGAATGATGAGTGTAGCAATAAGAGTTGCCCACAGCACTTTTGTGTTTATAATGATTCTCCATTTGCTTTACCACTGCAGATTCTGTAACACACACTTTTAATATCAGCCACTTTATCGGTTCCTAATTGGACATCCATCCGATGTTTCCCTGGAGAAAGGTAAGAAAGCAGTTTCTCGGGAGTGAATATTGACCGTGTGTGTAATGGTCCCCGCTGCATCCAATCCAAGTGTGTCGCTTTGTACTTCCTGCCAGTCCCTTGCTGGGAGACAAACTGATACAGGGGCAATTACGGATGAATAATGTATGCTAGGTTCGATTTTTGGGGAACTTGGGTTTAGATCAGACACACACACACCTAGGCATAGCACAATTTCCGACGGCAGAAAAATGCTTTTTTTAATGTCAGCATAGCTACGCGTTTGTGCTTGCATGTGCTCGTGTGTATATGTGGCACATCCCTGCTCACAGAGATTACATTTCAAAATGATCAAAAATACACTCGACAGTCCTGCCAGGATAATCAATCACCAGACCCCAAAAATGTGTGAGCATGTGAGTGTGCAAGAGAGAGAATCAGGCAGGAGATAGATGGTAAGAGAGAGAGAGAGAGAGAGAGGACTAAGAGGGAATGAGAACAAGCGAGTATGGTAAGTAGGAAGTAGGGAAAGGGCGGGGGTTCTCCGGGGGAGCTCAAATACATACATATAGTTGAGAGTCTATGTGTCTGCACTGGGGAATTGGAGTCATAAATCAAACAGGCTGTCAGGAGAGGTGCTGGGCTTGTTGAAATACATGAAGGGGGGAGAGTAGTAGGATCGTGTGCAGGGCAGGGGGGGTGGGGGTTGGGGGGGACGCTCGGGTACTCTGTCATTCATGTGCAGCATCACACAGTGAGCCCAAAGCAATTTCCCCTGAATGTCAGAGAAAGATGCAAGGTGGGGCAGATAAGGAAACTGTGTGTATGTGTGTGCGTGTGTCTGTCTGCCTGTCCCCGCCCCTGTCCTCGACCCCAGGACGAGAGACACAGGCCCAAATCTCATTATGCCGACAAGATAGAATTTGCTCTCTGTGTAACCTTATTATCCTCACCTAGATAAGGAGGTGTAATTGCTCACAGCAACAACAGCCTGAAAGCAGTGTCAGTGTCAGTCTATGTTTGCACTGTGTTAAAATGTCCAAAGAGTAACAGAAATATTAAAAGTAGTGCTGTCAAAGTTAAAGCGTTAATTGATTAATTAATCACAAAAAATGATCGCATTAAACATGAATTAACGCAGATTAATCGCAATATTAATTTTGACCATAGATTAGCCTTCAGCATGACAGCGTATGGCTAAGGTAGCACAGGTTGTGTTTTAGCAATAAACATAATTTCATGCAATAAAGTAAAGCATTTAATGAATGTTTGCGCATCACATTTAGAATATTTGTACATGTCGAAATATCGGGGTCATTTTTTTTCCATTTTAAATTATGCAAGTAATTAACTGATTAGAAAAAGAGGAGGGTGAGTATGTGCAGTGGATCAAAAAATGTTGAAGACGTCCTCATAACATTAAATGTCAAAATAATTAACACATAACCGGTGCTCTTCAAATTTGCTCGAATTTTTTGGGGGGGATAAAAAATGTATTATTAAGCGATTCATCATGATTAATCAAAATTCTAAGATGTGATTGACCTGATTTAAAAATTTAATCGTTTGACAGCTCTAATTAAAAGTGACAACTAAGAACAAAATAAACACTGACAGCCCGTCAGTGTAGACATGTATTAAATATCCCTATGATCAGATTTGTCTTCATGTGAAAAATAGCACCACCACTCAGCATCCCCCCCCCCCCACCCCCAACCAACCTCCCTCTGGGTCTTGGCCTTGATGCGGCAAGGGGGCTTGTGCATTCCAGTGACCCTGGAGAGCAATACTGTCTGGAGCTAGCTCCTGGTAGGGTTGCACTTGGTAAGACAGTGTCCAGCTACGTTCCGGACAAACAAGACCCCAGCGTGTCGGTACGCTGTGAGGTGGCAGCCCCACCAACTGACTATCCTGCGGAGGGATAGCAACCCACTCAGGAGAACCCCCTTTTTGTTACGAAACTGACTAGGAAAAGAAGCCGGACTGCCCGACAGGGTAACAAATCCCAGCCTGCCCCCGACCAACGAGTACGGATTAACCTTCGTCTCAGGACTCGTATCGCCACCTGGAACGTCCAGACCCTCCTTCGCCCGGGAGCCGCCACCCTGCTATCCCGAGAGCTCTGCCGGAAATGGGAAACCTTTAGAGAAAGTGTCTTTCAGTCAGCCCAGAAGGTTCTCAGTGGCTCACCATCACCCAAAAAGCCATGGATATCTGAGAGGACGCTTAACATCATTGAACAGCGGCGAAAGGCACGACTCCGAGGCGACCTGACAAGAGTACCGCCGACTAAACCACGTGCAAAATGAGGTGATTGCTGAGGACAGAGAGCGGTTCTGGCAAGCCGAGGCCGAACACCTAGAGTCCGCAGCCAACAATAACAACATGAGGTGTGTTTACAATCTACTCCACCAAGCTCGCAATGGCCCTCACATCAAGTCAGCCCGATTAAAGACTGACTGCAACCTCACCACAACAGAGACAAAGTGCCTTCAACGCTGGAAAGAGCACTTCTGTCTCCTACTGCAGCACAATGGCACCCTGGCTCCCTCCATCATCCCAGCTGCTGCAGACACAACCCCCAACCATGCCTGTAACACGGACCCCATAACAGAGATGGCCATAACAGGAGGTCAGAGACGCTCTGAAAAAAACTGAACAAAAGGAGAGCCCCTGGAATTTGCTCCATAACCGCCGAGATGTTAAAGTCGGGTGGTAATGGCACTGTCGAGTGGTTGTCCCACATCTTCAACAAGGTGTGGGAAACAGAGCGCCTCCCCAGCGACTGGACCAAAGGGGTCATCCTGCCCTTCTGGAAACACAAAGGTGACAGGCTTGTCTGTGGGAACCACAGAGGCATCACCCTGCTCTCCATCCCTGGCAAGCTGTTTGCAAAGATCTTGCTGACCAGTCCTCTCCCAGCCATTAGAAGTGGCCGCCGCCCTCAGCAGGCTGGCTTCATGCCAAACCGCTCCATATCCGATCACGTCTCCGCTGTCCGTCTGCTCATTGAGAAGGTCTATGAATTCCGGAGAGACCAGCATCTCTACATTGGATTCCTAGACCTCAAGGCCGCATTTGATACAGTCCACCATTCATCACTGTGGAGTATCCTACAAGCCCTCGGCGCACCTCCAAAGATCACCACTCTCTTCAAGCTGCTCTACACCAACACACAGAGCTGTGTCCGCGTCAACGGCTGAGACTCCGACTGGTTTTCCATCTCCAGCGGTGTTCACTAGGGGTGCGTAGCTACTCCAGACCTTTTCAATTGCATAATAGACCACCTGATGTGTAGGGTCTGTGAGCGAGTACCCGGAGTGTCCCTTGGCAAATACTAACTGACTTACCTGTAATATGATGATGACACCATCTTGCTCAGCACCTCCTACAGCCAGCTGAGGGACGCCTTGAGTGTATGCAGTGAAGAGGCAGAAAAGCTTGGTCTCTAGGTGAGCTGGACCAAGACCAAGTTCATGCATGTTGGTGAAGGACCTGATCCACCCCCATCCTGCTTGGTAATGACACTGTAGAGCCTGTGAAGAACTTTGTGTACATGCGGTCCACGGTGACTGATAACTGGGATCTTAAACCAGAGATTCTCCGCAGGAGAGCCCTGGCAGCCTCTCTGGCGGCACCAAACCATCTCACACACAATGAAGCTGCGAATCTATAACACCGCCGTACTCTCCATTCTCCTTTATGGCTCCGAAACATGGCCCATAAGTAAGACCTTGGCCGCAAGAATAGATGGCTTTGACAGTAGGGCTCTCAGAACCATTGAGAACATCAAGTGGCTCCCTGCGAATCTCCAACAAAGCGCTTAGAGCCCGCACAAACCAGCCTAGAGCCTCCCGCCTGGTTGCTCAATGTCGCATCCGCTGGTTCAACCATGTTCTTCGCCTTCCCCCTGACCACCCGACAAGAGCCATTCTGAAGTTTGACCCAAAGGCTGCAGGCTGGAGACGATCACGAGGATAGCCCCGCACCCCATGGCTAGACATCATAGCGGACGACCTCAAACAACACGGAGTTACCATGAAGGATACAGATCTGCTGGCACAAGACCGCCAGTATTGGAGGGGCCTGGTTTACCTGGTTGGCTCTACGCAACGGGACGGGACACCATCCCCAACGCAGGAGCAGTGATAAGGATGATGAATGCAAAAAGAAAATAAGAATAATTAATACTTTGTATATTATTTTGACTTGGCTGTTGACATGATAGTTCCCTTGATTCCCAGAGTGACGTTGTGTTTAATATGAGCAGCTCGAAGTGAGTCCGTTCATAACTATATCCTTCTCGTCCACATTTTAGTCCATATCAAAAGAGCAATCAAGTAGGGAGTCCAGAAGGAATCTCCTCCTGTAGTCCTTTGCTGGGAAGGTTCACCATCAGAATTACACTAAGTACTCTATGTTCTATGGCTGTGAATTTAACAGCACAGCAATATCCATCGTGTTTTGAAAGCTAGGCTAAATTTTGTCGTCCCATGGCACCCGCACCCTTTCACATGGCAGATGGTGGTTTCACAGGTAACAGTACAGCATTACTATTTGCAATTGCAATAAAACCTGCTTTAACTGCTGTTTATGTATAGCAATATGCATACATCATATACATACTGTATATACAGTATACACACACCCACACACTCTCACACTTGCTCCAATGGGGGGTGGTAAGTGGGAGGTCGGGGTGGAGCGTTAGCGACGCTGTCGCTGATGCCATTTCGCGTGGGCGTCCAGCCCGATCCTTGAGCCGCATACCCGCTTGCAAATGGGGCAAGGGAACCCGGATGCCAGGGGGGTACCAGCCACCCGTTGCCGTTGTTGAATGCGCCTCTCGGATTGTCGGTCTTGATAGATAGATAGATAGATAGATAGATAGATAGATAGATAGATAGATAGATAGATAGATAGATAGATAGATAGAAAGATAGATAGATAGATAGATAGATAGAGAGAGTATGTTACTACAGAAAACAATGAGTAGAATTAACAAAAAAGAAATAACGTCAGAGAAAATCAATTTAAAAAATCAAACAGTGAATAGCTCCAAATGCTGAAAGTGTTTAATTGCTTTTCAATTATTGTCAAGAAGTTTCACTGCTGCATCTTCTCTTTGTCCCCATATCTTTTATTATATGTAAGCTCTTCATGTTGCCATGGAAACTGTTCTCTTACAAAAGCAAAAATAAAACTAAATGAATTGAATTAAAACACAGGAGATAAACAAGATTTACTTTTGACAGATCCATTAAAGAGAATCTGCGCATCCATCTGAGGTTATCTTGCGAAAAGTGTCTTGCAAGTGTGAGTCTTTTGCTGTGTGCCAGAAGATTTCTTGGAGGATTTCAGGCAGACTTTTGTCGGTTATTCTTTGACTAACTGGAGCTGTTTTGTTGACTTCACAATCCACAAGAGGACTTTTATTTCCTGACAACATTAATATTTCCACTGGCAACATCATTCTGAGAGGATTTCTTTCCACAAAAACATCATTTTACATCAGTTCTAATTTTCCATTATGAGATAAATCAAATCAGTGACACTTTATGCGAGAACCGTATCATATTGAAAAGAGAACATCCATCCATCTCAAGAGAACTGGTACCAGATCACGCTGGAGAGACTATGAAGAAAATGTATTATAATTATTATTATTATTATTATTAACCACATTTTATTAGTATTTCTTATCTGTGTTATTTTAATTTTTTTATTGTGTTTATTTATTATGAACCACTTGTATTTAACCACTAGGCCATAGCCTACAGCTGTGACTCATGTTTCTTAATTTGATCTTAAAATCACCTGCAATAAAAAGTGCACTTAAACAAATTTGAAACTGTCAGAGAACTTTATGACTGACATTACAAAATGTGCAGGACACGCAAAAATACTTTTGGGAAGTGCATATATACCAGTTAGGTTTTACATCACTAGCATTTATTCAGCTGAAAGCAAAAGCTGCAAATGTGGCCTTCTGGTAAGTTTAGCAATTTTGTGGTTGACCCTGTTGAAAGAGAATACTGTTTGGTGTGTGTCTGTATCTACATGCATTGGTTTATACACCGTTTTGACCACCCACAATGCATCACACTGGAAGTCTCGCTCCTTCCTCCTGCCAAAATCAGCATGGAAAGGCGAGCTTTATGTGCTTGTGGGCAATGGTGGAGAAAACAGGGAAATGTTGATGATTTGTAGGGAGACCATAATGGAAACAGTAGATTCTGCAGTGGGTTGCTCTCCTGTTGAATCAGCGCTGCCACCCAGTATGGTTGTGATCGTCTCTGACTCTCTGGCCTGGCTCACTCTTTCTGTTATTTCTGCTTTCATGCCACTCTTCTAGACCTCCACAGCGTAGGTTTTAGTTTCATTCCAAACCACACTGTCTGCATATAGAAACATAGCAAAAAATCTGACAGAAGGCAAGACATGTCTTGCGCTACCACAATCCCTTTCATCACTTTGTAAGAGAAAGACATCAGACACACAGTTCATGAGTAGAACACAAGGCAAAGTGAGGTAGTGCAAAGTATGACAATATTATTGTAGTGTATAATGCTAGTTACAATAATTGTCAGCTTGGTCATCCTGGGGGGGGACCCTGCAACATAACTGGATCAGTGTTCAGTCTGCAATGTCTGATTTGGGCCAACAAGCTATTTCCTCTTGTCATTTGGAAAAGTTGCCCAACTCTCTGTGAGGGCTGCTATGAAAGTCAAAACCATTCTCTTTTGGGGAACCTCGATTTATGAATGACCCACTATACCAGAGGTAGGGAACCCTGGTCCTCGAGAGCCGCTGTCCTGTTTTCCATGTCTCCCTCCATCAACACATCTGATTGATGAACAAGATCGTTATCAGGCTTCTACAGAGCTTGCTGATTAGCTGTTCAGTTGAGTCATCTGTGTTTGAAGGGAGAGACGTGGAAAACAGGCAGGACAGTGGCTCTCGAGGACCAGGGTTCGCTATCCCTGCACTATACAAACAATTACAAGCTAACTTCGAATAAAAATTAGCCTGAGTCACTCATTATTTTTTGGTTTACCATCGGTCTTGGTATGGTCGTGCAACGCCCAGCAAACGTTGTTTGTCATGCGATTACTCCATGTTTAACAAATGCAGGTTCTGTTTCTTGTTGCTCAAAGTTAGTGATACTGCTCTCCAAGACCTAGTTGCTTTGAAGCACCTCACTTTCAGGTGTGATCCGGCCGATGCCATGAAGAAAAAAAAGGTAGAGGGGATGGTGAGGGAAAAATATGTGTTTAAAACCAACCTGGATTTCCCCCCTAGCGAGGCCGCTTTGATGCGCCTCATTCTTGCTGTGATCCTGCCAATGCCACAGAGCAAACAGAAAGAAGGCAGGGGGTGGGGAAAATAAAATTTTCACTCCAAGAGGGTGGCACCAGTCCCAGACGGTGAGTGTTAACCACACCAAGAGAGGTGAAAGACAGCCTGGGCTCCATCTTGGATCTTGGTACAAGAACTCACTGGTAATAACGTTAAGCGAAGCACATGGTCTAATGTTTCTCTGTAAATTCATTTCACTTTCTTGTATTTTAGCAATAGCTTTTAGCGGCCAAACACTAAGAGTTACTGTGGTGTTAGCCACTGCAGCTAGCTGCCAGCCTGCCAACAAATCTATGGTGACCAAACTAAGGTTTCACAAAAATTTGACTGACTCATCCCTGCCAACATACCCATGTGGGGCCCAAGTGGGTCGGATATGGACTGGTGTATGTCCCAGCTGGGTCCCAGTTAATTTTGGCCTGGGTTCTATGGTGGCCCTGTAAAAGCCCAGTGCTAAACTAATTCCCACAAAGTTGATTTTAACACTTTTTCAGAATTTATATAGCTCCACACTTTCTAGAGGTAAATAAAAACTATTAAAACTTGACTTCTCAAAAATTACCATTTGAACCAGAGTACTACGCAGACAAAGTCAGACACCCTAACCACTGAGCTATACAGCCACATGAAATAAATTGACTTTATAAATCAATTTAACGTGACATCAACCCATCAATAAAATTTTAGCAGTCCAGTTTTTGCTGGGAAGTCTCTTCTGTGAGTGAAAATGACTTCCTGTGCCCAAATTTCTTTTGTTCCTGTGACAAGGAAAATGGCGCCAACTTGTCTCAAAAACTTGAGAAGTGCTTCTCTCATCTACAACTCTGTAAAACCTACTTTGGACACTATTTAACTCTGAAAATATTAAAATTACACTTGAGGAGTTAAAATCTACTCAACTTCACCCTAAAATTTTAACTTACTTTTAACCCATTTTTTGCTGTGCAGATGAGTTCAAGTTGGGCCTCATATCGGCACTGGCTAAAACACACATGGGCATAAGGATTGGCTGGTGAATGGGCCAATCTAAGCCCATGTCCAGCCATAGCCCAACTAGCCCAAGTGGTGCCCATATGGGCCCCAAGTATACGTGTTCGCTGGGTTCTGATGTTTTCTGTACACGGCTGAAGCAGAGTGAATGGAGAAAAAAGATATTCTATTTTATCTTTTATTTTAGAGACCTATTATATACGTGCTAATGTTCAGCCCAATGAACAGTCCCTTTGACATGATCTTTGAGAATCATCAGCAAAAATGGTTCTGATTCGTAATATTCATTCAGTCATTCAACTCAATTGAAGTCCATTTCAATTCGCTATCTGCAGGACAAAATAAGAAATAAAATAAATAAATAGATCTTTATTCTCCATTCACTGTGCTTCTGCAGTGCATAGAAAACATCAGAGGAGTCAGTAAAAATTTTGTGAAAACTTAGTTTGCGGCGTGTGTGTGCTTGCGTGCGTGCGTGCGTGCGTGCGTGCGTGCGTGTGCAGGGTGACATGGTGGGAGGACATGCTGTCTGGCAAATAGCCGAACATTCCCACATCAGGGTGACTGACAATTGGACAGGCCAGCTGCTGTCCTTTCTGCAGAGATGTGTAAGAGAGGATGACAAGGATGTGTGTGTTTGTGTGTCTTTTGGGCAGCATGCTTGAGATTTGATGTCACTGTGTTGCCGTCATCTCCTTTGTGCGCTCCACATTCTGCTGCCCTTTGTGGCTGCCTCTTGCAGCGCGGCTGGCTGACAGGCTGTGAATAGACGACCCTGCTGTGCGGTGGCGGCCTGCCGCGTGGAGTTAAAACCTCGGCAGCCCCTATTAGTGTCACTGGCTCGTAGATGTGAGGATGAGAAGCCTTGTGACCATCAGTGTGCATTTGTTCATTCTTGTGCTGTCTTTATGTTCATTTTTCTACAGTTCATCAATGGATCCATTTTCAGTCCAGCTGAGTTGAACCCCGGCTTGCTTAGGGTGAGAGGCATGAGCAATCCTGGACAGATCACCAGTCAAACAAGCTTCTTCAATCATACTTTGAGATTTTGGGGGGAAAAGGGCGGTGCGGGTGTAATTTCCCAAAGGCTTAATTGAATTGAAAAGTGAGGGGCGGAGACATAGGAGGTCTGTGAAAGAATGTGTGAAGTATCAAGAGTGTGTGTGCAACCTAGCATGTGAAGCATCAACCCCTCCTACTTTTCTTCGTCTTCGCTGATCTGCTTTCAGGTCAGACATGATTAATGATCCTCAGCTGTCACGTATATGCCACACTCGCCCCCTCCCCTCGTGCCCACCCTTCACTTTCACTTCATTTTCAACCCTGCGGGCTCAACTGTGGGAGCACACCAAAAGTTGACCACAAGTAGAACAGAGTATTATTAAATGAACAGCAACCTGCTTGCAAAAAGGACTCAGATAAATGCTTTAACACACTTGCGCAGGCTATTAATTGAGAAGGTGTATTCAAACTTTTGACTGGTAACATCATATTTCTTTCTCTTTACTGGCCCTAATCCTCTTCTGTAGGCCGCCATGTTTTCTTCAATTTCATGTTCATTTTAATGTCTGGTGCATCTAAAAGTGTACACAAAAGGATGGACTTTGTGGATTTCCATAAAGCACCAGTTTTGGCAGTACAATGCCATAGTTACTTTGTAAGAACTTGTGATTTTGGTTTTTACAAAATAAAGAAAATAAAACTTTGTAAAATGTCTCAATCAGCTCTAAAATTCAACTCTTATGAGTTTTTACTGTTACTGATGTATTGGTCCAAACAAATCTACCTTTAGTTGTACTACTATTTCAAATGAACAGAAATCAGAAGAAACTATTTTGTACTTATAATACTTTTCCCCAAAAACGCTTCAGAGTCTAATATATGACAAATCGAATTTGATCAAAATATCAAATGGTAACTGGAGTGCACTTAAATAGCGCTTAATCACATGTTTAATAAGCCATAATCACTTACAAAGTATCAAACATACAGCATTGAGTTGTCAAAGCCCACGCTGGCTGTTGACGAAGCGTACCAACCCACGCAAAGGATGTAAAAAAAAAAAAAAAAAGTACTTTAAGCTCCAGGGTCCCGCACCACCCCAAGGTTGTTGTTTATTTTTTGTCTATGTTCACATTTTAAATCACTGCCCAATCAGGTTTGTTGTAGCTTCATGCTAGCTAATGCTAAAGGTGGAGGATCCAGGTCCATAAAATAAAAACCTTGCCACAGTTTGGCTTTAGCTACACGTGTTTCTACTCAACCGTTACCTGCCAGTCAATCTTATATGACCTCTTATATATATATATATATATTATACAATGGTTTTTATTGTATAGTCTTTAATTATGCCATATTTAAACTACAACTATGTGATTCTTACTTCTTAGAGGCGCAGTAAAAGAGTTTTTGAAAGGTCTCTCTCCTTCTTGCTCTCTTTAAGAATAGAGGCCTCTCACAATGGAGCAAGTGCTGAAAAGAATAATAACTCTAATGACAGGCAAGACACATGAACCTGAGCCAGAATACACTCACAGATGTGACTGAGTGAGTGCACGCTTGCTTGTGTGTGTAACCAAAGTAAAGTCGAGCTTTTGTGCGTGTGTGCTTGAGTGTAAGCCATGAATGTGCCATCTGAGGACGTTTGAAAGAGGCCAGACGCCGGGTGTCAAGAAGTGCCTGGTCCCCCACCCGAGCAAGATGATGGATGACGGCGAATGAGAAGTTTCCTCTCCTGGACTGCAGCAGGCTGCTGTCAGATGATCGGCCAGCTGCTTTCCATCGCAGCGGCCGCAGGCCACAAAGGCGGCCAGGCCTCAAGACTGAACTGGAATTGTGATCTGTTACATTCCAGTACATTTGAACACAAACGCACTGTTCAAACCACACACTTATAAAATATATCATTGTCCCTCTAGTTGAATAATTGCTTGTCAATTTGTGGTAACTTGTAGTTTCCGCTTTGACACTTGACATTTACAATTTGGGCACATACAGTAGGCCTACCTCACCTTTGACCTTGGAAAGATGAAAATACTTGGGCACATTGAAGCACAGTCTTTTGAAAAATGAATGTTAGTCACCGCAGAGGAGTGAGTCCGTCGAATCATAACTGACACTTGTGTAGATTCTTCAACTGCACTTTGTGTTTCCTTCATAGAAGTACAGAAATTATATTATGAGTTGTGAGACTCCTCAAATGTTTTTGAATTAAAGCAATATAACATGACATGTAACGAAAACAATGGTCTGCACATTTGAATTATTTTAATTCTTCTAAGGTGCTCTCTCCCTGTAGGCTACTCTTTGCTTCAAATACATGTCAAGGACTGCACAGTCAAGTGGGGGCACTCCATGATCAAACACTATTGTTGTGGTTAGTACAAAAATTGAAGTTGTTAAGTATTTAGTTATGCTACTAGCTACCATTAGTTTCCATGGTTTGCTCGGTTGTAAAGAGTCAACTAATAAAGAAAGCAGCAAGGAAAGGAAATGACTTGCAACCTAGCATTGCAGAGGAAGACCACATTTGGCTGAAGATTAGGGTCAAAAGGTTTTCAAAATTAATAACAGTGACACTGCAATTTTGCTGAAAAAATACATTATCACCAAGAACTACTTAAAACAAACTTTATCGCTTGTCAATCTAGTGACTGGTGGTTGTGTTATTAATTGGACTAACTCTAAACGTTATCTTGGTTGACCGTTCAACAGTGCTAACCAAGTCAATACACTCGCCATTATCCAACCTTTTTTGCTCTGTCCCGGCAGCTATTGGAAGCTGACTGTGTTGTTTACACGGTCCCACATTGTAACATTGGAAATGTGCCACCAGAAATGCTCTGCTCGCATTCGTGAGTAAGTTCGTAAGTAAGCAACTGCAACATTAGGCTAGAAGGACTATATTCCCCATGATTCTTAGACACAAAAACAACAAAACAAAATAAAAAAAACGGGACGCTAGGTTGGCACCTGCATAAATGTGGGACAAAACAATGGGATAGAAGTCTCAAAACCAGGATTGTCCCGTTTAAACCTGGACGTCTGGAATTAATGAATTCCATTCTAGCACATGCAAACAATGACCTTGGAGAAAACAGAAGATATGTTTGCACTATGGCCAAGTTGCACTCACTACTCACCCGCACTAATCCAACAGTGAAGTATGATTTTTAGCTGCACATTTTTTTGATGATGAATTTTATCATTTGTCTTAAACCAGAAGAAAGAAGATATAGGATTTACGATAGATAGGATAGCATATATCAATTTGTTCATATACTTGAAAATTTAATGCAACTGTTAGATAGTTGTTGGATGCCAGAAGCATTTCAGGATTTCCATAAATCTCATGCTCCAAAGGACTATGAGAAGCAGATGCGTGATATGAAGTCATCCACATCCATGATGAGAGTTGAATCAGCCAAACTCACTCCCGATGCCAGAAACTCCTCAAACCTCCTTGTCACATACTCCTCTCTGGTTCACATGACATTTTTAATAGCTATGAAATCTGTGAAAATAATATTGCAGAATGTTATCATAGTCACATTATTATCTCCTAAAGTCAGACATTGTACAGAGTACAAGTGTTAGCTAGTAAGAAAAATACATGAATTAACTACTACTATTTTTTGCAGATTTACTATAAGTACTAATTAATTTGCGATTTAGGTAGTCAGTAGACAGTGATTCTAAATATAAATCTGTGCTGCTTACATTGGAATTGACAGTATATTCGTCCTCAATGATTTAACAAGCAGTGGAAATTAAGCCAGGGACCACCTGCCTGCCTCATCCATGATGAAAGAAAGCTGAAACTAATACACAGACAGTCAAAGGACAGGTTGCGCTTGCTAAAGAGATCTTTTTCCTGCATGTCATAGTACAATCCTGAGGGAAAGGTTGTCGGAAACTGCCCAGCGCGAAGTAAACCGAACAAATGTTTGGACAGCTTTTGTAACCAATGTGGGCTGGCTTGACTGGCTGCTGTGTATGTAAGCTTGAGTAGCTTAGCAACCTGTCATAAATGTTGTCCATCGGTGACTCACAATAGTTTGAGAGAAACATTCACCAAGAGACTACCTTGAAGAGGAGGGCGTCTCTTCTGTGTCCGGGTTATGTTGACACTCTCGCCAATCGCACTGATGCTAAATTGTATTGTCGCTGACCATTAAGTGGACAATAAACTGTTGGCTCGACAGTAATCTCCACTACTGTCTGATAACCACCAATTTCTCATTTTCAGCTTGACTTCTGAACTATCAGTCCATCCATTTTCTCTACTGCTTGTCCTTAAGTCACTGGTGAGTTGGAGCCTATCCCAGCAGATTTTGGACAAAAGGTTCACAATTTTCACAATTTTGAATAATTGAAAGTCTTCAGTCAACCAAACATGCATGTTTTTGGAATGCGGGACAATTATCCAGAACAAACCTACACCAGCAAACGCCACAAAAAAAGGCAAGAATACCTGAGTTGAAATTTGAACCTAATATGCTAGCCACTACATACCATGCTCTCTGGTTCTGAACTATGGAATTATTATTTTTTTTTTTTAACTTGATAAAACTACTTACTTAGAAAATGTAAGCATCCATCCCCTCATAATTGTCAGTTTCATCTCTGCCCAGACCTATTATGAAGCTATAGGCCTGTTTGTACGCTGCTGTTAATTGAAACCACAATAAGATTTTGATCAAGAATGATATGGTGTCAATGGAGCCAAGCCACCTCTTGAGTGTCTGATTTATTGACCTGACTGATGTTGACTTTCCAAGAGATAAATTTGACTATTGGCAGTAGAGTAGAGATGGAATTACAAGACAGAATGGAAATAGTGTGACAGATAGATAAAGATGAAAATAATATCTTCCCTCTGCTCTCTAGGATTTATTATTTGCACATTTCTGTCCAACATCCTTACTAAAATACTGTAAATCAGAGAAATACTTAGCATTGTTTGATGGAAGTTGAACAGATGTTGGCCAGTAGTTTATGTTGTATAAAATTATGATCGTCAGAAAAATGGATTCAGGCCTCTTCCAAATGTGAGTAAATATCATCTGCACCTTAAGTGGACAGAAGCAAGTTCAGTAAATCTAAAGTACAGTGAAAGCACAAACCCAGATAGAACTTGAAATTGTAAATATAAGATGGCCATTAAGCTAAATCTGTATTGTTCACTTAAACCGGCAGTGTAAATCCAGTCTAAGATAATATCAATTACAGTGCAGTATTTGTCCTCTTCTCAAATTGTTACTGTTTTGCACAGTTTTCCCACTTAAAATGCTTCAAATCATTAAATAAATGTAAATATCAGACAAAGATAACCCAAGTTAACAAACGCAAATTTAATTAGTTAATGGAGGGGGTGCATTGAAAGGACTATTTTCACTTCCAATCGAGAAATAACTTAAGATGAACCTATTTGACAAGATCAAGTAAGCCAAAAGATTTCAAAAAGCTGTAATAAAATGCCATGATACAAAGAAAGTCAGCAAGAGTCGAGAAATAAAATATATATAAAATAAAATAATTCTGTCAGTCTGGAAAGGGTTACAAAGCAATTCCGAAAACTCAAAGTCAAATCCATTATCCACAATTGGAGAAAACATGAAACAGCGGTTAACAGCCGGCCTTCAAAAATTACGCTAAGAGCACAGCGACGACTCATCCAGGACAACATTTAAACAGCTGCAGGCCTCCCTTGCCTCAGTTAAGGTCAATGTTCATCACTTAACCATCAGGAAAATAGCGGGCCAAAATGGCATCCAGGACAGAGTTCCATGGAGACAACAACTGCTGACCTACCAAAAATAAAATAAGACTCATGTCACCTCTGCAAAAAATTATATCTGTCTGAATGATTCCCATTCAATGGACTGACAAATTTACAAGTAAATATTTATTTTAACAAATTACCTTAAATGCTTGATCCTCAGGGTGTGAACCTTTGCAAAGCGAGGCGTCGCTGGCAGTACCCAATGATTCAAAGTGTGAATGCTTAACATGATATGGTTAAAGCCATTACTATCTCCTTATTGAAAACCCGCCCGAAAAGTATTGGCACAAACATCGGAGTAGTACGCGACATGCAAATTTGCCACTGTATAAACTTGCAAATTTATGAGTTTTTTCTCACAAATTTGCGAATTTTTTCTCTCGGAATATTGCCCCCGCCCTCTAAAAAATATAAATGTATACGTGGCCCTAATACGTTGTCGTATGCAGATATCCCAAAAATGTAAAAAATAATAATAATAAAATTATAATTTGTTTTTAAAAGGATTTATACTTTATTAATACTAGATATATAAACCTGAAGATTATGCATTTCAAATGAATAGGCTTGATTAGACTAATGATAATATATGATATAAGGTATATGTGGTAGGTTTGAGTTAAAATGATCTTTAAAAAAAAAAGTAAATGTGAATTTATGTAAAAAAAAAAATACATACATCTTAAAAGATAGGCTTAAATATTTGTGAGTGTAAGGTGCTTTTGTGGGTTCCGTCCCTTCATCCTCCACTTCAACTTTCCTGCCTCTCTTTCTCAACAGTCCCGTATCCTCTCCATTTTTACGGAGAGTGGGCTTCTCTTCCTTTTTGCCTTTGTTCTTTTCAGAAGACATTGCAAGGGAATCATGGAAATGTTTTGTTATAAAAACATTATGACTTGATGCCTGATCTATTTATGATCTTTGTTCATCCAACCATATTGTGACCATGTGTTACACAGCTGGCCAATAAATATTGGCTTTAGAACTCTGGGCAATTATGTAAAAGCTCAAAAATGGCATAAATGTGTGTGCAGGTCAGTGGTATGCTACTGTATTTTGGCTGTGGGTTCCAAACTGATGAGTGAAGGGTTTCCGTGCACTCATCAGCCAAATGTCACTTCTGACATCCTCTGCTGTCTGCCTCTTCTCTTCTCGTCCTACCGCCTCATTTAACCACAGACACCTGTCTTTCGTCAAGATTAACAGCTCTGCTCGTGTGTGTGCCGTCTCTTGTCTTTTAGTGTGTGTTGTCCACATTGACACAAACGTGTTTGCCATTTTCTCATTTGCCTGTTCCTGAAAGCAGGATCACTTGGTGTTAGTATTGATAACACAGTAAATGTGGTGATTGGCAGGATCAATAAGTGACTTGAAGGGAGCAATGACTTGCTTATGGCAGACAAAGGTCAACAAGAGCGTAGTTCAGAGAGAGAGAGAGAGTGCACTAGCAGGTTGTGATACATGATGGAGCTGGCTACAGCCTTTCATCCTCCTCCAGGCCTCATTCATC
Source organism: Vanacampus margaritifer (assembly GCF_051991255.1). Classification (NCBI taxonomy): domain Eukaryota; kingdom Metazoa; phylum Chordata; class Actinopteri; order Syngnathiformes; family Syngnathidae; genus Vanacampus; species Vanacampus margaritifer. The sequence goes on from NC_135434.1 coordinate 22,851,180, forward strand.
TACATGACAAGACAATAGAACAGCAAGACACAATACAGTCCTGAAAACTGACTCCCATTGTGACGACAGTCAAAGGACTGCTTGCCAAGTTGATCATTCACCAACTTGTAATTTATTTTTACCGCAATCCTTTTACATGGACAGTACGTTACTTTATGATGTAAATAATGCGAATGAATCGGCAAAAGGGTTTATGTCATCTTCCCAATCTAATTAGTTACAGTACTGGAACATTTCTATCACGCAATCTTACACTGGAAATGATTTGTTGACTTTAGCTAAAACTTTTGTTGGTAACTGCTCTGTAAATTATTTTCAGTATCCATGTGCTTCAAGCTAACAGTGTGTATACCAGGGGTGTCCAAACAACAGCACAGGGGCCATTTGTGGCCTCAAAATAATATTTGTCGCGGCTTTTTCTTTAAAAGGGGGTGTGAAAAGTGTGAGCGTTGAAAAAGTGGGAGAAATTCCCAATTCAAAACCCTAAGTTTCTAAACAGCAAATCGGTCAGTGTTAAATTTCCAGTATTCGATCAAAAATGTAGTAAGCAGTGTTATTTTAACACTGTTAGGATAAAAAGTTACACTGTCAGAGTAAATTTCCTCTAGTATTGGGGTGGAAGTTGGGTGTAACCTGAATAGCACTACCGTTAAATTGACCACGCCCTCATTTCCGGGGAAGAAGAAAACTTTCCAAATTTCCAGCGCGCTGTCAACATTTCAATAGCGATACTGTTGTTGTTCCTGTTGGGGCGACGTGGCTCAGTGGTAGATTGGTTTGATCCCAGGCCAGTATGACTATGTTAAAGTAACCTTGAGCAAGATACTGAACCTCCTGATGCCATGTCATCAGTAGTCAAAATGTAAAGCGCTTTGAGGGCCTTGTAAGGAGGAAAAACGCTATATAAATGAAGTATCATTTACCATATTAAAGTGTAATTTGAGTTTTAACACTGACATTAGTGCGATACACTCATAAGTGTTTAAACACCAGAGTTAAGTGTCGTTTGGCAGAATTAAATGTTTAAGACTGACACTAGTGTAGAATACGTTCAACACTACTCAGTGTTGAGCAGGGTAGATTTCTAACACTATACAGTGTTGGAGTGACACTGGATAAGTGTGGAAAAAAATAACACTTTGAAAAGTGTCAGATTTACACTCATTGGTGTGAAGACATTTAAACACTTTTTTAGTGTTAGATTTAACACTCAGTGTTAACTCTGGCAATTTTGCTGTGTACTAAGTCTTTAACTACTACAAAAACATTGTTTTAAAAAGCTTTTCTAAATAAAGTCAACCTAATAGCATAATTGCCCAAGTAATTTTTTAACATTTTCGGAAAACTTTTTTTTACAAACGATGTTTTGCCAATGCTGAAGTCCATTTTTTCTTTCATTTCAGTAAAAACATGAGCTCAAAGTTTTGTTCCAGATCAGCGCTTTGCCTGCTAGCTAAATATACTCCAAACAAGTATAATCCAACGACAACAATATTCGTCCTGTATCCCAAAAGGCTGTTGTGTCATAACATTCCTTCCCCGCATACCCAGGCTCCAGTTTACCCTTAAGGACCTGCTACTTTATAAATATGTATTGCATATATAATAAAGGATTGAGAGTTTCAGTTCATCCCCACCCTCTTCGCTCCCTCACTCTGTCTCAGCTGTTCAAATATTGTTTTTCTATTTAAACTGAGCTTGTGGAAATATTTGCTCTGGGCCACTGAAGCAGGGTGGATGTAAATGGGCATCATCTCCTCTTGTCAAATTAGCCACTGCTCACTGCCTGTTAATGTCTGAGTAATTGGAAAGACGGGCAGGGCAGCCACTCTGATTTAAGACTTAGTATGGACATCACATGCTGTAGGCCGTCTCTGAGGTTTGGGACACAGCACGCCACCTCGCTCTGAGGTCACCTTATGGGTACTTGCTCACATTCACAATGACCTACAGTCCTACAACGCTTTCCAATGTTGACATATGGAAGTGTGGTATTTGTTTAAACACGTAAATCATGTAAAACTGACAGAACAGGAAATTATCTAATGTTGTAACGCGAAGGTTTTAAAAGTAATGAATTGTGAACATTTGAAATGTAGAAACTGTATAATTGCGGTTTGAAAGTTCAATGTTAGATTATTGTATGTCATTTCTAAGATTAGAATTCTTTGTGGCTATAAATCGTGCTCTGCCTAATAGTATATGAATTGCAGGTCAATTTATTCATTCATTGTTCTATCCTAATGGTGCTTTCTGATAAGGTGCAACACTGAATCATTGGAACTGGGCTTGTTAATGTGGTGTTAAATACACAGCAGCATAGTAGAAACTAGGGATGCACCTTTTTTGCACCGAAAATGAGAAATGCTTGGCCGAAACCAAAAAGCTGAAAAAAAGTATGCCAATTTTGTATTATCATTGCATTAACTCTTTCACTGTCATAGACGTTAAAAGACGTCAAGTAAAAACCTACGGAGGGCCGCCAATGACGTTAAAAGATATCATCCAATTTTTTTTTTTTTTTTTTGGAAACAGGTGGAGGAAAGCCTTGGCCAGCTGTGGTGAAAGTTTCAAGCAGATCTAGTTAGCCTAATGACTATTTTTGGCCCCTATATGGCAGCAATGACTCTCTTTTGACAAGATTGGGTAGGCATCAGTAGAAGACGTGAGGCGGAGCTAGAGGGGACAATGGCTGGGGAAGGGAAGAGAACATGGCGACCGGTTGCAAGCAGCTCACGGTCGAGCAGTTTTTTTCAAAGACGAAAAGCATCGACCAACGCTAAAGAGCACATTGATGACGACGATGATCATCATCGATGATGATGATGGTGACTCCGAGGTTGGAAGCGTTGACGCGGCAGTAGAAGACGTGAGGCGGAGCTAGATGGCTGAAGAAGCGAACAATGGCGACCGGTTGCAAGCAGCTCACACTTGGGAATTTTTTTCAAAGACGAAAGGCATCGACCAACGATAAAGAGCACATTGATGATGACGATGATCATCATCGATGATGATGATGGTGACTCCGAGGTTGACGCCGAAGTTGGAAGCGGCGGCTATGACGACTTCATAAAGGTTCACGGGCTAGCGATGCTAACACCGGAAAACGCGGAGCACAACCGAGCACGCTCAGGCGGACGTTCAATCGGACGACGAAGAGTGCCCCGAGTCCAATGCATATTCATCGGAGGAGTGGGTACAGTCTGCTACTTGCTATTCCCCGGAAAAAAAGTCCGTCAAGAAAGTGGAACGTCTGCACGCGAAACGGACAATCGAAGTGAAACGTATCTGTTGTGCAAATCCTGCTCCGTCTTCTTGAACGCAGGGCAGTGTTACAAAAAGAAAAACTGTATTTGAAACATCCACATAATTGTAAATAGTACCACAGTTGCACACATTTGTAAATCCATCCATCCATCCATTTTCTTGACCGCTTTTCCTCACAAGGGTCGCGGGGGTGCTGGAGCCTATCCCAGCTGGCTTCGGGCAGTAGGCGGGGTACACCCTGAACTGGTTGCCAGCCAATCGCAGGGCACACAGAGACGAACAACCATACTCACAATCACACCTATGGACAATTTGGAGTGTTCAATTAACCTGCCATGCATGTCTTTGGAATGTGGGAGGAAACCGGAGTACCCGGTGAAAACCCACGCAAGCACGGGGAGAACATGCAAACTCCACCCAGGAAGGCCGAAGCCCGGACTCGATCTCACATCCTCTGCACTGGGAGGCGGACGTGCTAACCAGTCAGCCACCGTGCTGCCACATTTGTAAATAGTTTGCGAAATTGTTTTGTCAAATTGTTACACTGTTGAATGGAAATAAACGTATTTTGCAATCTAAAAACACTTTTTCATTGTTGGTGGTAGTGTTTTACAGAAGTAAAGCACTATTTAGGTGTTTGTGGCATCATTCATGGACAAAAAGAAGTGTACAATTCACTAGAGTGCATGAAATAACATCGTTTCACAAAAAGCTCTTTTTCTCCGCTTTTTGTTTCAAAACAGAGCATTTCGGTGAAACTAACCATTTTCTATTGTTGATTACTGAAGAACGGAATAAGGTAAAAACAAACTTTTTTCTGATGAAAGATGAGAGTTCAATCTTTCATTTGGTAGTATGTGCGTTTCCATAGTGCAAACACAACATTTTCTGTGGACCTTGAAAGATCAGTCAAAATGCTTAAATCGGCTGGCACTGGCGACATCCCGTTTCTGAAAATGTCTGGCAGTGAAAGAGTTAATTATAATTAATTATAACATTATTATAATTTATTTAGGCCTATTTAGCACGGGCATTTTAACAAAGCACAATCAAAATTGAGATGCGTCCACACCACAGACATCAGAGACATGTTGGCGAATGGTACATTAAACACCAAACGCGGGGTGAGCAACTGAGCATTTTCTGGCGGAGCAATTGCACTTTATAGTCAATGTACAGTAGTTCGCACCAGCGGGCACTGTTGCATGCGGTGCGGTGCGGATGACGCATTTGTACACATTTGGAGCTAGACACGGTGCGGCGCACTTAAAATCGGCACATTCACATATTTACATTTATAATATATATATATTTATATTTATAATACATTTCTACGCACCAGCCAATCGGCTTTGGGAACGGACTGCAAAGTCACACACGGCGTCCTGTACAGATCACCCAGAGATAGTGGTAAGTGTTTACTTGTTTAAAACTGTTGATAGCAATAGTGTTAACATTAGCTAAAGTATTTAGCACGGCCACCAGAATGCAAGTGAAAAAGTGAAAGCGCTCTAGGGGCTCTCATCAAAGAAAAAAAGGAAGGCACTGCAGGAGAAAGAGTGGCTCACCTGTAGTGCAGTACTCGGCAGCGCTCTCTTTTTTGACAGTTTACTAAGCGACCCTCTCCTCCTTCGGTGTGCACATAGAAGCTGCCGGTACTCACAAACGTCAGCAGCAGCAAGGCGGACACTCACTCCGTTTTTTTTTGGGTTTGTTTGTTTGTTTTTTTGCTTGCGTCACCACAACATCCTTTTTCGGCCATATTCTTTCGGCTTGAATTTTATTTCGCCCGAATGCCGTAAATGCACATTTTTGCCATTTTTGCCATTTTCGGTGGCCAAATATTTGGTGCATCACTAGTAGAAACCAATACAAACATGACACCCAACAGAGGAACATGTACAGAGATGTGTTTTTGAACTCTCTATATAAAGATTGTAGTTTTGTCATGTAGTTCATGCAATTTATATAAGACTGTCATTTTACACATTTGTATTACATGGCCCTATTTTGGCACGTGCACTCAGCGTAAAAACTTCATTTCCTGGGCAAGTCAAGTTTGGCATGTTTGGCCTCATTGGGCATTCCAGTGCACAGAGCTTGCCCCCGATGCACCTGACAATTTTGGTCAAACAAAATAGACCACGCTAGACCTGAAGATGAGCGCATCACCATTTTTGTGCCAGGGCAAGTCTAGTTTAGCATGTTGTCTTTTTTTTTTTTATAAATTGTTTTTATTTTTGCAGTTAAAAAGGCCAAAAAGGAAAGGGAGGGGAGTACAGATTAATGAACAAACATGTAAACCTGACTTTCCTGAGCCATCTCTTGTTAAATATTACCCAACTCCAATATCATAACAAAAAAACATAGAGGAGACACATACAGTATATGCTTTTTACTCTTGCACATTCCTATTTTAACCATTAAAAAACAAGACAAAGACAATCTGACAAACAAACTAAACCAATGACAATCTAAACAAGACAAATACAATTTATCACAATTAACCAACAAACACAAAAACCACACAGTAAATTCTGTAAAGTACATTTGACTCTATTTAGAGTGGGACCAAAATTCATAGATAGCAACTGAAACAACATAGATTCAGTTTTAGAGTAGGCTAATATTTACACCTGGAAGAAAGTAAACTAAAGAATTGAAAAAACAATTAAAAGAAAAGTCACTCACGGGTTGAGGAACAAACTCACTACCTTCAGCTTGGGTGGCTACCACCTGAGCTATACTCCTCCTACTGTTTGCTTATCTCCAATAGGAGAACAAAATTTTGGGTTTTGGAGTTAGGATGATTCCATCTGACACGAGCGATATACTAACACATAGCAGGAGCTGCATGGCTCAGGGAGTAGATCAGCTGGCTCCCAAGCTGAAGGTCATGAGTTTATTCCTCAACCCTTGAGTGACTTTTACTTATTTTCAATTCTTTATTTTACTCTCTTCCAAGTGTATATATTACTCTAAAACTGAGTCGATTTGGTCCCACTCTAAATAGAGTCAAATGTACTTTACAGAATTTACTGTGAGGGCTATTTCAAATCAAATTTGCTCTACATAATTTACTGTGTACTTGTTGGAAAAAATAATTAATATTAATAATAAATAAATAATAAAATATTAATCTAATCCTAGTCGTAAATAAATAATGTATTGAACACATCAATTTAACAGTTCAGTTTTATTCATTCGGCAGCCTTCCCGAGTCAACAAGCCATTATCATCACTCTCTTGTGTGTGTGTGTGTGTGTGTATGTGCGTGCGTGCGTGCGTGCGTGCGTGTGCGAGTGTGTGTGTGTGTGTGTGTGTGTGTGTGCGTGCGTGCGTGTGCGTGTGTGTGTGTGTGTGTGTGTGTGTGTGTGTGTGCGCGTGTGTGTGTGTGTGTGTGTGTGGTGTGCGTGTGTGTGTGTGTGTGTGTGTGTGTGTGTGTGTGTGTGTGTGTGTATGTGTGATACCTGAAACCTGTTATAAATCCAAGACCCTTCACCTTAACTGGATACTTCAGAGTCCCGCCAGTGTTATGAAGTTGTCAGGAGACCAGAGGAAGAAGATAAGATGAAGCAAAGTGAAATCCATCACCAAACAGGCACCACCCACCACCCACAGAGTTACAAATCTAGAATCTTTCACCAAACCCAGAGACTGAAGAGATCTGAATTCAGGATTACGGAGACATCGAGAGACCAGAGGAAAGACTAAAGGAAGGGAAGGATGGAAAGAAGGAAGGAAGGTATGAGATTTTTTAATAGGTTTTAGGTGAACTAATGAATACACACACACGCACATGCACATAAATAAAAATAAAAATTAATTAAAAAAATAATAATAATTTAAAAAAAAAAGAGAGCAATGATGATGACAAGTCAAATCGGTAAAATTACCGAATGAACAATACTGAGCTTTCCAGAAAAGAAAAGAAAAAAGGAAGGAAGCAGAGTGAGATCCACAATCGCCAACCTCCACTGATTCAGTAACCACTGGGAGAGACCAATTCTTTTTGAGTTTTGATGCACATTTAATTTAAAGTTAACAATGTCAACAGAAATACATGTCAAACAAGAGTCCACCCTTTGAAACAGTAACGGTTGACATAGAAGTGTTTCACAGCAGACAGTAAGTTAAAGAGCGAATGGAAAGCTACATTTTCTCCTAGAAGGGATCCAATGAGATGGACCTGAAAGTGAGAAAAGCACAGGCGGAGAAGGAGAGCAAGAAAAGCAGCCGCTGATATTGATCTTCTGTCGGAGAGATTGATAGAGCAATAAGGAGCTGAGGAGAGGAGAGATGAGAAGCAAAGTAAAGGGGGTGGAGGGCAAGGTGAGAGAGAGGATTGCAGCATGGAAGATGAATGGACGTCACGGCGGGCAGGAGCGAGATGGAGGCGTAAGGGAAGACAGAAGGAAGGAGAGGGGGCGAGAAAGTGAGGAGAGGAGGAAGGGGTGATGGTGAGAGGCATCATCTGAAAGGTGAAGGATCAGGTGTCTTGCTTAATTAGGTCAAGGAGTGCATGGAGACGAACTGATGGATGATTTAGAGGATAGCGGCAGAAAAGATAGCAAGGGGGAAAAAAAGAGTTGATTGGATTCATGTGTAACAGGGAATTGTGTTGGGATTGCTAAGACACTAAAGGTGACCTGCTGACATCTAATGGCACCGTACATTTTCTTTAATGAAGTCACCAGCAGAGTGCCAGCATTTGACAACAGCTGGGAAAGTGTGCAGTTTAGGAATAACGTGTATGGCTGCTTTGCCATGTCAGTGGGACACCTGACTGAGGAAGGTACCGTGTGTGCGTGTGTGTGCGTGCGTGTACAGGCCATCACTCAGGTCCAAGGCCTAATATAGAGCCATACCAGCCAGCCAGCTGATAAATGGGCTTCACAAGCCTGCGCACAAATACACACAGATGGCCTTCAGGACCAGCAAGGGGATGTGTGTCTCTCTCTCTAAGTGTTTGTGTTGTGCATTGTGATAGATATAAAGGCCGTTACTATGGCCAGTCTATGCGTTTGCCGTTATGAACTCAATTTCCAGTGAAGTTCCCTTCACTTTTTCAGGAGCCATTAAAATCACCAAGGATCCCTAAGTCATTGTACATACGATACATACGACATGCTTACACACTCAATTGCACTAATGCCCACACCCGTGCACTTGCATTATAAAGAGTGACAAGCAAAAATACACACGCAAACACACCCGAGGCAAACACTGAAGCCACATGTGTTTTGCATTGCTGTGGGCAGCAGAACATGACCGGCCTTCACACCTCATTAGTTACTATTTGAGTGAGATGACAGCAGACATTTAGGTAATGTTAGAGGTCAATCAAGTATTTAAAGCACCCCCTTGTCTCTACAAAGTAAAAAGTGCATACTGGAGGATAGGAAGCAAAAAGACGGTCATTATTTGATATCCACTCATTTTGTGTCAATTAACTCATTCACTCCCAGCCATTTTCACTGAAGCAACCCCCTTTGCTCAAGGCCCACAGAATATTGTTTTCTATTACTATAAAAACACCGAAACCACCAAAAGAAAGATTAGAGTCTCTTATGTCATCAGGGGAAACAAAGTATATGTATCTGTTTACGTTTTGAAGCAATTAGAACATAGCTAAGTTTCATCATTATTCACAAACCTGTTGAAAACACTGGGAAAATAGCAACATGGCCGTGGTTAATCTCTTATACTCTACTGCTACCTGCTGGCCATTTTCTGTAATAACAACTATTGCTTTAAGCGACCTCTTCAGGTCAGAGGCTGCATCAAAGCCTTCTGTATGCTCGAGCATAAAACAAAATAAAAAAGTTTTTGGGACCATGTCAATATTTATAATAGAATATTAGTTAATGATATGCTCCATCCACACATAATCAAAATCAGTTGTGGCCTGTTATTAATTTTTCAGAAGTCCACAACATATTCAGTATAAAAATACAATTTCACACAGCCTGCAACCCTTTTTTTTTTTTAAACAATAGTGGACAGGAGCTAATGTGTCAGTGTTAAAAAACATCCACATCCTAAATCAGGTGTGAACCCCCCCCCCCCCCCCCCCCCAAGTACTACTACAAATAATAAATGGGTTTCTTCTATGGTCACACAGCTCGTGACCATAAGTGAGGGTGGGAATGTAGATTAACCGATAAATCAAGAACTTCGCCTTCGTCCCCGCAAATAAATGATTAAAAAATATAGTAGTAGCAATATTTCCTTGCAAAATGCCTGAATAAATCAAAATAATTCAGTTATAGAAAAAAATAAGGTTTTCTCCAGTTTTGGCTCTAACAGCCTATAAACCTGTAAATGTGTTGTGTTGATATAAGTTAAATCGTGATAATAAACAAACCGATTTTTGTGAACAAATTGCATATATATTATTATGTTGTTATAATAATTAAGCAATGACATCATCAAACAATGGCAATCACATTTGGTAATAAATAGACCCACCCTTAGTAACATCTCCTGAGAATTTGTTGGCAACACCGGACTAACCTAAACGTTCATGGGACCAAAAGCAGAACATTATTTGGGGCTCGGTGCCACCATGTTTATATGTTTAATGTGTTTATGAATGAATGATAAGTGGTTCATTGATGGATGGGTTAATTTATGAGCCTAACTCTGAAAGCGCAATTCAGTGCAAGATTAAAGTTTTTATTTGTTTGGTTTTATGGGATCCTGTTGAAACACAAACTTGTTGCTGAGGCCTCATAGAGGAAGAGGAAGATGTCATTAGCAAAATAAATAACCAGCTTTCAACTTAAACGATTACAAGCACAGAATGGATCTTGCTTAGTGGACAATAGGTATTGTCTGACTGCATTGATTTCTCACCAGCTTTTATTGTGCTCTATTGATGTCTAATGCCCCTTGGATCCTGCCACAGTCTGAATTATTCAGCAAGAGCGTTTAGTTTTAATGTCAAGGCCGTGGAGTAACTTGAGATTGGTGATATTTGATGATCTGCAGCAGGAGTAAAATGCCTATTGTCTGTGACTTTTTTCCAATAACTGATTTGTGTCGGCTCTTTGGTAGAGCATTTGGTATCAGGTTGAGGAAAGGCTCTGAAAGTGTGTTTTTTGTTTTGGTTTTTATCATTTGGCCGCACTCCAGTATTCAGTCTCCAACAGCATCATTGTTTTGTCTATCAAGACATAGAAGACAGGTGGAATGAAATAGTTAGTTAGTTAGTTAGTTAGTTAGTTAGTTAGTTAGTTAGTTAGTTAGTTAGTTAGTTAGTTAGTTAGTTAGTTAGTTAGTTAGTTAGTTAGTATATCACTGAGCGGCAAATATTGCAAAAGTGCAAAATGTTAGATTTGTCAACTTTTTTGACGAATGTTGGGGAAAATCAGGAGGCTTTCTGTGATTACTGACAATATATTTAGTAACTTTTAGCGATTCTTATAGAAACGCATGAATGTTTGGGAAAGTGTTTACGAAAGACAGAAGGTGACCATTAGCGACTATTTGAGACAATAACTACAGTGTTTATTAACTAAAACTGTTTGCGAACATATTTGCAACCTTATACAAACTATAACAAAATCCAAAATTTGCTACGTTTGCAAGCATTTGCCACTCAGAGATAACGTCATTAGTTAGTTAGTCAGTTAATTAGTTAGTTAGTTAGTTAGTTAGTTTGTTTGTTAAGGTGGTATATAAATGAACGGCAAGTATTGCGAAAGTATTAAATGTTAGATTTGTCGACTTTTTGGATAAATGTTGAATGTGAAATGTGAAATCTGGAGAGTTGTTTGCCATTAGTGACAACAACTTTTAGTGATGCTTTTGGAGTTTACGCAAGACTATTTGTGACTATTAGTGACAGTATTGCAGAGATTAGCAACTATTTACTATTTAAGTAAAATTGTTTGCGAACATATTTGCAACCTTTTACAAACTCGGACAAAACCCCAAATTCACTACTTTTGCAAGCATTCACCACTCTGTGAGATAACACCATTAGTTAGTTAGTTAGTTAGTTATTAGCCCTTGTGCTAGCAATATCAGTGGAACAGTGACTGGTTGATGCAGATAATGGGTGCTGTGTAAAAAAAAAAAAAACTGAATGTGGTGGTTGGTTTCCACCAAAAGGACTGCAGTGGAACAGTATCAACCAGCACATCACAACTTTTGAGTATAAAAGGTCAGACAGACATGTTTAGGATTGCTCGGCCTTGGTCGAGGTCTTCTGTCCATTGGGTGTTGAGTGTTCTAGTTATCATAGATCTTAATAGACTGCCAGCTCTTTGTGGTCCAACACCTTACTAAAACAATGTTGTTTTTTCCTTTAATTCTTCATCCATATGCAGGGACTGAACAGATCCGGAGAGAGAGGAAGTGATGAGAAGAGAGGACAAAAGTGTTTTGGTTAAGATTCAGGGCAGGCGGTGGAGCGAGGCTATCATTACCATACATCAGAACAATAAATGAGGCTTTCAGCAGACCGTAATAAGAGTTTGATAAATCATCTGGGCCAGAATTAACTAGACGTCAAAACAATGTGAGGACTCTGACGGATGGCAGAGGAGGGGCCAATAGCACAGATTAGTGAGGCTGCAAATGATGGCACTCTTAAAGGGAGGTGTGGGGGGGGGGGGGTGCATCAAGAGCATGAACAGGAGAATAAAGGTAAGAAGCACAAGGACAGAAGCCAGTGGACTACTAAACACAGGGATGCTATCTCACATTCATGTTGAGTACCTCAGCACGACACACAAAAATCTAGGTGTGTGTATTTTTTTTAACATTATTTTTTTGCTGTCCAGTTATTGTGGAATCTGCTTGAACACATATTGTTATAGGCTAGTCATCATTGAGCAAACACAGCTCTTATTTTGTATAGGGAAGCTTGTGTGCGCGTGTGTCAAGCTCTCAGCAGCCAACAACTAATCCTGTGGGATCTCATGTTGAGAGGTTAGTGCAGTTCTGCAAGTGTCACCATTCTCTGCCTCCCTTCCTCACCCCGTAGAGGGTGGCTTTAATTGCCAGGCTGTGACCTTTGCCGAGCGCCAGTGACAAGGCCTGTCTGCGGTGGTGGGAGGTGGTAGCAGCTCGATTATCTGTGACAGCAGATCCAGGCAATCGGAGGCGAAAGAGGGGGAGCTGGAGGGAGAGAAACCGAGGAGCAGAGGCCCATTACGGGCTAATTGGAGACGCTCATCCTCGGAGCAGTGAGCTGGAGAGCAGTTGCATCATCCGCATACATTGTGAGCTGGGCACATCTGCGAGAGTAGGCCAAATGGGGAGTCAAATCCACTCTGGTCAGCATAACAGGGTGTGTGTATGTACACTTGAAGGGCTAAATCATTTTAATTTAGCAAATGTTATGTTTATTCATGAGAAGAGGGTTTTAAGTGCTAAATACAAGGGGTACTCTGTTTCCGACTTGAATTGAACATTCTGAGGAACAATGCACAATAAGATAGTTAAGCACAGTAGCATACGCACGCTTAATTACGGCTGTACTTAGTTTTTAATTTGATTGTTTTATATTTATGTCTATTACATTTTTCATATACAGTAATGGCTTACCGTAATTTTGACCTCTTTACTGGCAACGTATACCTTAGCAACATAACTAGTCTATCGTATACTGAATACCCTGTTTGTTTGAAAAAGATATTTGTCATGTTTTCATTGTGTCTCCCTTTGTCAATGTCTCGTTGAGTTTTATCATGTCCACCTGTGCCTGTCATCCTGGTCCCTCGTGTCATCCAATCAGCTCTCTCAGCCACGTGTGTCTTGTTCAGGTGTCTCTTGTTTCCTTCGTTAATATATTTATTTAGGCCCCATCCACACGAAAGAAGTTTCAATGTATCCTCACAAGTTTATTACCGTTTAGGCCATTCGTCCAGACCATGGCGTGGTTTCGGAGCTTGAAACCGATCACTTTTGAAACCGGGCTCCGGGGTGGAAAAATTTAAATATGCGCCCCGTACGCGTCCGTCTAGACACCATATGCAGGATACTCCTCCAGTGATGACGTAATGGTCGCAGCTCGATGACGATGCATTGTCGCAGATTGATGACGTATGCGCCAGTTCTCGCCTGACTGCGCGCGAACCCTCAGTCTGTCAACAACAATGGCGAATAGCCGTGTTGTAGTGGTTTTGTTCAGCCTCCTTAGCTTGCTTTTGCTATTGCAGCAAAATATTTAGCTTCTTTATTCCCACGTTCAACAAGCAGTGTTGTATTTGAATCGCCCGCCATTGTCACTTTTCCTGTGTTTGTCTTTTTTATGTTGTTTTGATACATGCAAAGCCATGTTTGTTCTGTAGATTGCAATAAAGTTAGAAAAAAAAGTGTTCGCTACAGCGCCACTTCAGACTTGGCATATACATTACAGCCGCTAAACATCCTCAGCGTCTTCTTTTGGACACACGCAAGTCTTGAAATGCTTCTGTGTGTACGAGATTTGTTTGAGGAACGAATCCGGCTTTGCTTCCATCTGGACGGGGCCTTAGTTCCCTACTTTCTTTCAATCCATCATTGTGTTACAATAGGCGACTAATACGCGATTAATCACGAGTTAACTATGTAAATCATATACAGCATAATATAGATATTGTGTTCATTTTGGTTGAACTCAAATCTTAGATAATGGCTCATTGGAGGGCTGAATGTGACTGGTAGTAATTAAAAGTTGTAAATTAAAAACTATTGTTAGTGTTGTGACTTCAGTCCACTTGAGCTCAAATTACCGGTACGTATTAATCTACCTGTGAAGTGTGTACAGGGTGAAATTACTAACTAACCAAACCTATTGGTTAAATACATGGAAAGATGCCCAAAGGCAAGTTCACACCACTTGCCTTGCTGTGTTACAGATATTAACTAACCCCTTTATGATATGTGATGTCATGACTGACAAACAGCAGCGTAATGACAACCATCTGGTGGAGTAATGAAAGCAGCAGTGGGAATGAGATGTTTTAATTAATGAAAGACACTCCATTAGCTCTGTTGAGTGACTTATCAGCTCTGGCTCATTATGCAAATGGAATTAAGATAGCTGAGCGGCCTGTGTCATTAATAACAGAGACGTTTCGCCTTTTTTTGTTCTTTGTCAGTGACTAAAAGTTGGTCCCCCAACTGTTTAAAAATATAAAGTTTTTAGGAGCATCCACATAAATGTGCTGTTGTTTTTCCAAGCCTGTTCAAATATTATAATTCTTATTTTAAGTTCATAGTATGTTTGTAGTGTACTGTAGTAGTACTTCAGGTATCGTGTATGGGACAGGATAAATAAATGACTGTGTGACTGTCAGAGGTGGGAGTAAGTCATTGTTTTGCAAGTCACAAGTCTCAAGTATTTGCCCTCAAGTCCCGAATCAAATCCCAAGTCAAGACTGGCAAGTCTCAAGCGAGTCACAAGTCCTACACTTGGAGTTTCAAGTCCTTTCGTGTCATTTTAATAACATCGTAGATTATATTATTTTCGGGTGACCATCAAAGTAGGAGTCAGGGAAAACACCATTCTGCTGTTTTTGCTGTTGTCAGTGTTGACATGTCATTATCAAATATTTGAGTCCCATTTTCGAGGCTTTGCCGTTTAAATAAATAGTCAAACTGTCACTGCTAATAACTAGCTTTCGGTGTTTTTTAAAAAAGGCCATCGTTTTTGTATTCATGAACCTCAGAAACTGTCTCCCAGAAGCAGCACTATTCATCCATGCAACACGCCAAAGCACCGACAGAGCAGCTAAAAGATGACAGACAGCTTTAACCATTTCTGATGCTTTTTTTTTGAGGGAATGAAAGGCAAATGGTGACATTGACTATCACTCGTGTGTGCGTGCAAGTGTGTTCTCATGGGGTGGGGTTGTGTGCCTCTGACCCTGTGATCATTAATCTCACTTGCTGTCAGCGTAATGGACACTGATGGACAGGATTGTGTTTGCTCGCTCACACACTCTCTCCCCCATACACAAACATGCACGGAAACGCAAACCAACCCTGAACCAGATGTATTTTCACACTGTCTGGTGGTCATTCCCAAAATAGTTGACTGCATCTTTACAGTACTGTGTGTGGATGATTGTGTGCAAGCTTCTTAGTCCCCTTGCTGATTTGTTCGTTCTTTTCCAATTGCAGTGGTTTTAATTAGGGGTGTCAAAATTAGTGCGCTAATTTTGAGTTAATTTAAAGTTCCTTTAATACCACTCCTTTTTTTTTACGTGCGATTAATGACCACCCCTTACTTGGAAAGCCTGTACTGGGAAAATTTGTGTTGCAATGCTGCAGACACGTCTACGTCAACATTTAGCAGTAACAAATTGAATAATAATGCATATATTTGTGGAGACTGGGGTCAGTTGTATTTTACAATTTTAAAAGTATGCAGAATTTCACAAGTTACTTCATGTTAAAGATTGGATAGCTCTTAATATGAAAAGAAAAATACACTGAGCACCAGTGTCTTACAAATGCAGTTATGCCATCTAGTGGCAGAAAAATGACCTCAACATGAATCAATATCACACTTTTTTTTTACAGTACAGTACATCTTTTTTTAACTTTTACTCAATTTTCTGAATTATGAAATTGCTGTATAAATGACTAAAAGATGCAGCCAAATTTCTATTAGTTTAACATTTTCCACTTTTATGTTAACAAGAGTATGAAAACTCATTTAGAACATATATAAAATTTGCGATTAATCTTGAGTTAACTATTGAAGTCATGCGATTAATTACGATAAAAATAATGAATCGCCCGACACCCCTAGTTTTAATTCAAATGTGGCACCGAGCCTTCACCTAACTTCGCCGTTAGCTTTCCACAAGTCTAACCCATTTGTATGTTACATTTCCAGAGTCAGAGTGAGGTTAGCTGCACAAGTCCTGTGACCGCACAGCTTCTTCCAGCCTGCCAGCACACTTCCTCCACATTTCAAAGCAATTACTCCATGTTGATTTAGCTGTCATTGAGGGCATGTGTTCCAATGTGATTTATAGAGCACCCGCCCGGTGCCAGTTGACTTGCGATAAATTGCACAATATTCTGAAAGGCTCATTTGCTTAGTGCTACATTAGGGGGCCGATGATTGCTACACAAAGCCATGTAAATGAGTTCTGAGAGGGGCCCCATCACTCAACATGTCATGTAGCCAATCCCATTATTATTTATGACTGGAGCTGGGACGTGTTTCCTCAGAGGCCAGGCCAGACTCATATGTGTGCTTTGACAGCTCCGCTCCAGCTCCACTCTGTGTGAATGAGGGAGCCTGGGTGTGTGTATGTGTGCACGTGTGATATAGGACCCATGTGAGTGCAGAGCAGGAAGGAGCCAGACAGTCTGCGTTATCTCCTGAAGAAGGAAGATTAAATGATGGAAAGATGATCAGTTAACTTGTTAAATCTTCCTGCCATCGCCCCTCACATTTTTGTATAGTACACACACGTACACACAAGTCTGTAAATCCAGAGACGTCCCCTTACAAAAGCCTCTTCAGATATCAGACAATGAAGGCCTACAGTTCATTGCCTTTATTCTCTCTTATCTGCTCAGCCTACACTAGTTGGCCTTTTTCACAGTGGCTCAGACGTGTCATAACACTGCTACTGACAGTCACTGCTGTCAAACAGAATACTGATAAGATAGACTCTGCTCTCAAATCCATGAATGTGTGTGTGCGGGTCTTTCTGTTGACATCATATCTGAGTTGTTATTTGATCAGAGTGATGCTCTAAGTGTCTGTGGTGATTAGGCATAATCTGCTTTCCAAGGCTTTGATCTATATGCTCTGCAGCAAGATTCTGGTGAGCAGACAGCATTACAGTCAAGTCAAGCTGTTATCAATAAACTTTCTGGACGCAACACTATGACCAGCTGCACAATCCATATGAAAGAGAGGTGTACATCCTATTTGCAGAGCGATAATAATGTTTTGTTTGATACCGTGAAATTGTGATGGTGAGAAGCCTGTTGAGGCATCGAACCACTAAAGGTAATAGGTTTGAGAAAAGGGTTCATCTCTCAAAGCTTCATGTGCACACAATACCATCTGCTGGTCGGGTAGATAATCTCAGGCAGTTGTATCTTATTTTCAGTCCCAGCCATTTTCACTGAAGCAACTCCCTTCGCTCCCGGCTGTTTTACTGGATTCATATATTTGCATCTGTTTCAGTTTTGCAGCAATTAGCATTAGGATATAACTAAGTTTCATCATTATTCTCAAACCTGTTGAAAACACTGGCAAAAAGAGCTTGTTGCAACATGGTACTCACTGATTTCTTATACTCTGCTGCCAACTGCTGGCCGTTTTTGTAATAACTACCACTTGTTTAAGTGACCTCTTAATGTCAGACGCTGTATCAAAGCATTCTGTATGCTCTAGCAAAAAGAACATATAAATACGTTTTTGGGAGTGAATGGCAATGCATTGAAAAAAAATTATTGGTTGTGGGTTTGAATGAGTTAAAGCAGAAGTCAAGTCTAAAAATTTGATTTTACATAATAAGTTTTATGTTTACCCACAATTCTAAACACAATATTGTGATGAATATTGTGTTTGTGGAACAACAATTAAGAATAAACCATCCATTTTTATCCATCTCTGGGGGCTGCCATTTTGTCCTGTGCTGTCAACGGAAATTGACATCAAAATGTGAACTTCATTGCTCACCGCTTTTTCTGGCAAGAAATACGCTGCGAAAATTTATGTAATTTTTTAGCCTTTGGGTGGTTTGACGAAAGCATGACCCAGACATGTTATCAAGACACCTGAGAACTGTTTCAAATTGGGGGATTTGCATAAAACCAAAGCAATTATATGCAAGCAAGCATGTAATTAAAATAATTTGTGACCTTGCTTTTGCCTTGGTTGGTTGTTTTTTTTCATTGTTACCTATTCTCACTCTCTTTTTTTCTTTGCCCTTTTTCTGTGTCCTTCTCCTCAACTCCTCCCCTCTTGCTCTTCGTGCTCACCACTGGAGCTTTTTGTTTTTTAACGGATGAGTTATTGACTTAAGCAGGCCCAATTAATCAGGGTGTAATGGGGCTGCAGGGAGGCCCAAGGATGCAATGCATCATAGGCCAAAGATGAGCACTGTCAGCCCTCTTATACAGCCCTCCTCCATCACTCCCACATTAATACCAGACAGAGATGATGAGATAGAAGGAGAGAGTCGAAGGGCGTGTTGGAGGGAGAAAAGGGAAGATAGAAAACAAAAAAGGATGAACTCATGAAATTATATAATGTCATCAATGTGTGCAAGAAAGTATCAAGATATACATACCATATAGGTGGCCTACAAATGTACACTCCAAAAACAGTTGGGTCAAAAACAAACCAACTATGGGTAAAAAATGGACCGATCCTCTACTTGGGTCGATTTGACCCAACTCTGAGTCAAGAAACGAGTCTTTTAGCATGAAAGAACTTATAAATATTGGTCAGATCCTTTACTTGGGTCAAAAAATTGGGTCATTTTGTATAAAACAATCCAGAAAGTTGGGTCAAATTGACCCATAAAGTGGATCGGTCAATTTTTTATCCATATTTGGGTTACTTTTGACCCAACTGTTTTTAGAGTGTATGCAAGAGTGTTTGTGTATGTGATGGAAAGTGTTCCTGTGTGTTTCTGTGTTGTGTCTGGGTTAGATGAGATCCCCATGACTGCACTTTACACCCAAACATGGCATACCAGATGTCTGACAAACAAGGACATATCTGATGAATCAACAGCCTCACACACATCAGGTACACATACAATTTTATAACTAAACACATTTATTATTATTATTATTATTATTATTATTATTAAAGTAAAAAAATGCAGTCACCAGTTTGTGGATAACAGAAGCCCTCAAATTGGTTTAATTGGTCTGAGCCTCCTGGCACCTTGGGCGGGCCCCAGTATCCGTGGGGAGAGGCCTATCACCCCGCCGTGCTGTCTCCATCTGCCCGCCGGGGTCCCGCTGGGGGGGTAGGTAGGGTGTTTGGGGTGGATGGTGGTGCTCGGGGCAGGTGCGCCTCATGCCCCCGCTGGTTCCTTTTCTTAACTCACTGTACTAGTTTTGCAAAATACACTTTGTTAATAGACACATAGGGCACATAACACACACTTTGGGGGAGTGGGGTAGGTTGGAGACACGCTCTACAACTCCCCTCCAATTTTAATGCACCCCACAACTAGGAGGGGCAGGTGTGTCGCCATCGGTTGGAGTGGGTACCTAGTAGGCCTGCCGTGCCCCGTTCTGCCGCAGGCCATGTTGGGTGGGGTGGGGGGTGGGGGCTGGGGGCGCTCCAGGCTCCTGGGTTTACTCTCCGGCCGGTGGCCCCTGCAGGGCCTAAGGGTTGGGCCTTGGCGCTGCCGCGGCCTAGGGGGGGCTGGGGGGTTGTGCTTGCTCTATCCTGGCCGGGGTCCTCTTTGGTGGAGGTTTTCATGCATGCCATATCCACCACACCAACATCTACCGAAATTTAAACACAATCTGCTTCTTCCTCTGCTCGTTGAATCGGTGGAGGCTGATGTCTGTGGATCTCACTCTGCTTCATCTATTCTTCCTTTCTTTCCTCAGTCTCTCCTTTGGTCTCTTGAGGTCTCCCTAATTTGTTTTAATTTTGATGTTTCTGGGATTGGTGAAAGATTCTGGTTGGTAACCCGGTGGGTAGTAGGTGATGTCTGGTCCGTGTTGGATTTCACTTTTCTTTCTTTTCTTGGATCCTTCCTCGGGTCTCCTGACAACTTCACGACTCTAGCGGGATTCTGCAGTATTCGGTTTAGGTGAACGGTATGGGATTTTTAATAGGTTTTAGGTGAATTATTGAGCACACACTCACACGCAGGCACATATATGCACACACATACCCGCACACGCACATATCACGCACATACAAAAAAAGAGAGAGATAGCAATGATGATGACATGTCGAATCTGTAAGATTACCAAATGAACAATACTGAGCTCTCTCTCAAAAAACAAGCAAACCTCAAATTGGGTTCAAGAGGTGATGTTTTGTAAAACAGCTGTGATCAAGTGATGCTTTTAATTTTTAAGCAGACCTCTCTCAGTTTTCTTACTATGCACCTTTAATATACTCTATCAGACTACAATTTATGCAAATATTGGTTCAGTGTTACAAATAGGTTTCAAATTCAGCATCCTTATCTATGCTCTGTGATTCCACACTAATTACACACTCATATTTGTATAACAGCATTTTTTTAAATAAACACTGTATACTTTCAAATAATCTCAAATAATACGTGTTTATACAATATCTCCATTTTCATCAGGCTCACATTGACATGATATATCTGATTTGACTAACCATAGGCCTACTAATTCTAAAATCTTCATTTGAACAAAAAAAAAATCAGGGCTCTATTATTTTGACAAACTGATAACCCCAATTCCAATGAAGTTAGATGTTGTGCACATGGTAAATACAAACAGATTATCATGATTTGCAAATCCTTTTCAACCCATAGTCAATTGAATAAGGTACAAAGACAAGATATTTCATGTTAAAAACATTGCAATAATTCTCTCTTTTTAAATGTGATGCCTGCACCACGCTCCTAAAAAATCTGGAACAAGGTCAACAAAAGACTTGGAAATTTGAGAAATACTTGCATGGAACATTCATGTACATTCATGTACAACATTCATTCTGTTAACATGGGTTAACAGGCTAATTGGAAAAAAAGTGAGTGTCCCCTAAAAGGCTCAGTTGTTGACAAGCAAGGCAAGTTTCACCACTTTGTGAACAACTGAATGAGCAGTTATCTCCTAATTTCATCATGAGATTCGGATAATCAGGGGAAATCTTATGACGTAAGCGGCAAGGCCAAAAACCAACAAAGAAAGCCTTTCGGTTTTTTTTAAAATGGCAACATTGTGTCGAGTATATTGCCACATGCGATCAGGAACACTTCCGAAAATTGTCAGTTAACACGATTTATCGCTACATCAACAAATTAAAGTTAAAACTCGATCATGCAAGCCAAAACATATCAACGACAACCAGAAACGCCACTGGCTTCTCTGGGTCTGAACTCATCTGTGATGAACTCTGAGTGTGCTATGGTCTGATGAGACCACAGCTGAAATAGTTTTTGGGAATCATGGACATATTTGGGTGTCCTGCGGGCCCATGTGGAAAGGGGACATCAAGATTGTTATCAGTACAAAGTTCAATTGTTAGCATCTGTCATGCTATGGGGTTTTGTTAATGTCCATGACATGGTAACTGTGAAGTCACCATTAATACTGAAAGGTACATAGGTCTACAGCTTTTGGAGAAACGTATGCTACCATCCAAACAATGTATTTTTCCGGGACATCCCTGCTTATTTCCGCTGATGTTTATTAGACAAAAACTCCTCGTTCTGAGCGGGAAAAAATGCATTCATTAGGTAGGATATCTAAACAAACAAACAAACACAAGGAACTCCTAAACTAAAGACCAAACTGTGGCTATGTAAAGTTACAACAAAAACTCTCAAGAGACAAAGGACAACAACTGTGGATGCGCTTGAGTGATCTTGACAAAACAAGTTGTCATAAGTCAGGGGGGACGCAGGCTATTTAACACGTAAGGGTAAGGGGGGACAGGTGGACAATCAGGATTCAGGGCTGACACTGATACCGCATGAGGAAAGGCAAGTGGCCTGAAACGAAAGGAGAGTCAGGATTTTCAAAATAAAACAGAAAATAACAAGACAGTAAAATCCCAGACAAGACAACCTGTGTGACATGTTTGAGGCATCAAATAAAAAATTGAGAGAATATTTGCAACAAAAAAAGGAAGAAAAAATATATCCTTATTGTTTTCAGTTCAATATAAGTTGAAAATGATTTGCAAACGTTGTTTACATTTTACACATCATCCCAAGTTCATTCTACAAGAACTGTGTTGAAAAAAACAAAAATCAAATCCATAAGGCAAAATGCATATCAGTGGGGTCTTACAGCTCTGCAGTAAGTGCACATGCGCCTGAATACAGTGTATTCGGGGACATCTGATATATTCAGATGTCACAGTGCAGCTGACGTTTGAATCGGGATAATGCTTACAACCTCAGACATGCTTTGTAGATTCACCAAAGCGCTTGTCGAACTTGTCCACTTCACTGGCTGTGTTCAGGCAAGTCTGTCTAAAATATGTAACGTGCAGCTACTTAAACAGGGAATCATTTGTTCAACTCCTAACAGCACAGCATTATTGATAAGAACAAAGAATAGCATGTTTTTTATGAGGCAGTTCTTCCTCAACCACAATCCATGGACATCAGCCCGCCAAGCTCCACCCTAAATAATAATTCTAATAAATAGAACGAAAATAATACATAAAGGCTTCCTTGAAATAAAGACCTGACACTCTCAAATGTTGAATAAATATGTGCCCTGGGCACTATAACTCCATAATACGTAACAAGTGATAAAAATCAGCAGCACTGAGGTGACCAAATATTACAAATATTGTACAATCTTTTACTTCACCGGCTTCTTGGGGCCTCTTTTATTTACTATTGATTTTAAGCAATTCATAAGGTTCTTGGGTTGAGTCAATCAATAGCAACTCTGCCCCTCCCCTCGACAACTGCAGCAAAGGGTTCATGTAAAATTCATCGCAACAGTGTCAGACATATGTTTCTTCACTCAGCCTGATTGACTTATCTGACTTCTAATGGTTGAGGCTCTCCAAATATCACAGACGTGTGTCAGTCAGTGTCTTTCGGTGCACTAAGTAGCTGTGCGTCACACTATATAATCCTCTGCACCATAAACGGTCCAAGTGGCATCAAAGATCCACTGAAAGTGCTGTCCGTCAAACGAGTCTGCCGTATTCCTCCCTTTATTTTTGTCTTCCATCTTTCACAACAGAAGTTTAAGTATTTCCTCCTAAGGATTCATTTGTTCTCTGTTTAATCAAGAGCAGCATATGAGATGGAAACATAATTTCTGTCATTTGTATCCAAAATGGCTCCCAGGGCTATTAATGCATGCATTTTTAATAAAGCTGCCCTTGTGGGAGTTGCTTTGTTGACCTTTGTCAATGTTAATGACGTGTTCTCCTCAATGACTGCCAGAGAACCAGCTTCACTATTTGAACTGTAAAACTTTATTTATTCAGTTTCTGTTTAAAGTGTTTCTGTCACTTTAAGTTAATGGTCGCTTATCAAATTATGCATTCATCCAATTTTGAAGCTTCAATTAACCTAACATGCCCGTTTGAGGAATGTGGGAGGAAGCATGAACACATGGAGAAAGCCTACGCAAGCATTAGGATAACAAGACACAGAGTCGAAATTTTAACTCGGAACTTGTCAGACAGATGTGCTCGCCACACAATTTTTGAATGACCAGTCTTATGAGTTTTTGAGGTATGAGCTCTTGTTCAGCCAATTTTTTTAGTTATTTTTTATTGCAAGCAAAAATTTGAGATATGAGCGTTGTATGTGGCAGTGAACTCAATTTACTTTACAACAAGCAGTAGTTTAGTAGCATGTATGTGGCGGCCATGGCTCAGGAGGTAAAGCTGGTCGTCCCGTAACCGTAATGTCTGCTGTTGGAAACCCGCTCTCTCAGTCAAGTGTCATGTGCTGTTTATTACGACATCCAGTTGAGTTACTGTCAAACTAAATATTAGACAAAGAGAATGTATAACACATGAAACAACCATATAGAATAAAATGGTGTTTCCATCCAAGTGTTTTTGAATTTTTTAAACGAATATATTGAAAATTAACAAAAAACGAACATGTGACTTCTGCGCATTACATTTATTAGTATGAGGATATTGAGAGAAGAGGAGATTGCCATAAAATGACATCTCAGCTGATTAATGATCAATCAACTGATGATTAATATTTGCTTCTTTGTCCCCCATAAACATACCTTACTTTGTCATCTATTGTGAATATTGAGAGGAGACTGTAGTGTTGTAGTCAAGACCACACCAACCGAGAATGAGACATTATCGAGACCAGAGAGTATCGATACTGACAAGACCAAGACTTTTGGAAGTCGAGATAGAGACAAGAGTACGGCTGTATACATCAAAGAAAAATCATCCAAAAAGACCAGCATCTTGTTTTTTTCATTTCGAGTATATGTACATACTCTGTACATTATACAATATGGAGGCTATAAAATGACTAACTCATATCAATTCAGGGTTATTAACTTTGTACTGCTTAGCAGCACACAGTGTAGCTTTCAGGTTCATTGCTGAACCGAACAGTCAACTTTCTGCAGTCGAAGACCTATAGAGTACGTTGTCGACTGTGCTAATATGTCCCATTGGTTGTGTCTAAAGCTCAACCTATTTACTGGTGCAATGAGTAAGATTTCCATTGAATACGAAGCTCTCGTAACGATTTGGGAGCTCGACTATTACCTCAACTCAACTTTATTTACAAAGCACTTTGAAACAAGCATTGCTGTAAAACAAGAACAACAAAGCAAACATTGAATAAATAAATAAATAAATAAATAAACATCAAATTCATAACACACCATGGACTATATGCCACGGAGGAGGCGGGACTTACGACTTCCGGGTTTTCACCCATCAACTTTGTTTCCGTTTCCTGTCTGCGACATGTGGGCCGCGTCCCAGTAATTGCGCTTTCGCCTTTGTGCCCCTCGGTTGCGCGTTTCCGTCGACGGGTGCGAGGCTGCGCGTGTGTAGTGTCTGTCTCAGTGTCTGAAGTATTTCAGATAGCCGAGACACCCTCCCGTCGATGAGCGGGAGCGCGCGGTTGGGGATATGCGAGTGTTGGAACGCGGCCAGCAGTGGCCGGAAACGGCGCTGATGTGTAAAACCCGGAAGTCCGTGGCATTTTTCCCCTTACAGAGGCACCACAAAGCACTGGGACAATTCTAGTCTTGTGGTGAGCCAAAAGCCAAGGAATATAGAGAGGGAGATTGGCATGCAACGATATGGAACGTGCATGAAACGGCGGCCTTGGCTATATAGCTAACTCACTTTGTGCATCAAAAGACTTGTTATCCCCTCCGGAGGTAGCTCCGACTCGAAAGCGAGTGGCCCCGTACTTCCTACTTCCCTTCCTCTGTGACCAGGCAGGGGTCAAATGACTACAGGGAATGCACAAAAAGTGTTTCCATTACTTTTGCAAAATACTTCTATTTCCACACGTCTCAAAAAACCATCTCATGAGAGCATAAAAACTTTTTTTGTGATATTAGACAGTTTTTTCGAAAATCACACACAAAGGAGCAGTGCACACTCTAAAAATGGATTGGTTAAGAAAAAACTGATTAACCAATAGATTGGTCAGACATTGACCATTCCGGGTGTTTACGGGCATACCAGTTTTATTGGTTAGCCAAACAACCAATGAAATTGGTTACAATAGAAAGTAAGTCTATGATGTAAATATATTTATTGTATCATTTTATTGTATTCTAAATGTATTTACTATTATAATTATAATTATTATATAGTGTTTAAAAATGGAAATGTGTGTCTAGATAGATAACTAAGTGTAACCAGCTCAGTGGCCTAGTGGTAGATTGTCTACCCTGAGACTGGGAGGTTGTGTGTTCAATCTCTGGCTAGATTTATACCGTCCGTCCGTCCGTCCGTCTTCCTCCCCTTATCCGGGGTCGGGTCGCGGGGGCAGCAGGTTTAGCAGGGAAGCCCAGACTTCCCTCTCCCCAGCCACTTCAGCCAGCTCATCCGACGGGACCCCAAGGCGTTCCCAGGACAGCCGGGAGACATAGTCTCTCCAGCGTGTCCTCGGTCGTCCCCGGGGCCTCCTGCCGGTAGGACATGCCCGGAACACCTCCCCAGGGAGGCGTCCAGGAGGCATCCGAACCAGATGCCCGAGCCACCTCAACTGGTTCCTCTCAACGTGGAGGAGCAGCGAGTCGACGCTGAGTCCCTCTCGGATGACCGAGCTTCTCACCCTATCTCTAAGGGAGAGCCCAGCTACCCTGCGGAGGAAACTCATTTCGGCCGCTTGTATCCGGGCTCTTGTTCTTTCGGTCACGACCCACAGCTCGTGACCATAGGTGAGGGCAGAAACGTAGATCGACCGGTAAATCGAGAGCTTTGCCTTTCGGCTCAGCTCCTTCTTCACCACAACGGACCGATACAGCGTCCGCATCACTGCAGACGCTGCACCGATCCGCCTGTCGATCTCCCGCTCTAACCTACCCTCACTCGTGAACAAGACCCCAAGATACTTGAACTCCTCCACTTGGGGCAGGACCTCCTCCCCGACCCGGAGAGGACACTCCACCCTTTTCCGACTGAGGACCATGGTCTCGGATTTGGAGGTGCTGATCCTCATCCCAACCGCTTCACACTCGGCTGCGAACCGCTACAGTGAGAGCTGGAGGTCACAGCTTGAAGAAGCCAACAGCACCACATCATCTGCAAAAAGCAGAGATGCAATGCTGAGGCCACCAAACCGGACCCCCTCAACGCCTTGGCTACACCTAGAAATTCTGTCCATAAAAGTTATGAACAGAATCGGTGACAAAGGGCAACCTTGGCGGAGTCCAACCCTCACAGGAAACAAATTCGACTTACTGCCGGCAATGCGGACCAGACTCTGACATCGGTCGTACAGGGACCGAATAGCCCGTATCAGGGGGCTCGGTAAACCATACTACCGAAGCACCCCCCAAAGAACTCCCCGAGGGACACGGTCAAACGCCTTCTCCAAGTCCACAAAGCACATGTGGACTGGTTGGGCGAATTCCCATGCACCCTCGAGGACCCTGCTGAGGGTGTAGAGCTGGTCCACTGTTCCACGGTCGGGACGAAAACCACACTGCTCCACCTGGATCCGAGATTCGACCTCCCGATGGACCCTCCTCTCCAGCACCCCTGAATAGACCTTACCTGGGAGGCTGAGGAGTGTGATCCCTCTAAAGTTGGAACACACCCTCCAGTCCCCCTTCTTAAAAAGGGGAACCACCACCCCGGTCTGCCAATCCAGAGGCACCGTCTGTTGGGTCTGATATTACAGATCCCCTTAGTTACTGACCGTGCACCAAGGAAAAAGGAGGCAGAAGCTACACTTTTTTTTAACAAGTTAAAAACTAGTCAATAAAAGTATTTTGGATCTCATCTAATAAAACCGTGATCCCTTTGATGCCCGGATCATATATACCATGGGTTTTTTTTCTTCTTCTTCACGGGCCAACGCCCAAGCGCTTTTCTTTTACTCCCCACTTTTCTATTTTTCTCTTACTTCTTCAGTATATTTAGTGTTCCTTTTTCAAACTTCTGTGTAAATCGTGATAATTAAACAGCATAATACCTGTTAGTCCTCGGTGCCGGTCTGGTTCGCAGGACCCGGTGTCCGGGCGAACGGCCGTGGCCGGAGCGACGAGACCCGTCACGCATGGGGAGACGCTGTCGACAGATTCTCGGTGTCCTCGGTTCGGCGGCGGTCGTCCGTCCAGATGCAGGTCCCAGGTTTCGGCACCAATTAAATGTTGGGTCTGATATTACAGATCCCCTTAGTTACTGACCGTGCACCAAGGAAAAAGGAGGCAGAAGCTGTTGCTTTGTTTTATTGCAACCGCGGCTGGGAGAGGAGAGGAGGCGCGAGACCTTAACTCACGCTCGGCTCCGTCCGACTCTCTCTCCCTTCCCCCGGCCACCTCGTCGCTTTTATTACAGTTAAGTTTCAGTTTCGTTTCATACGTCATGGAAAAATACAAAACATTAGAGAAAGTTGAGCGGCGCCTCTAAACGACAGTTGATAATATAAAAACATAAAAATATATACAGGATATTCTTTAAAATACACATAATGTTAAGACTACTGTTTTAAGCAACTTCACACCGTCCCCGATGTCCACGCGATGCTGCAGAGACGTGTCAACCACGACAGCCCCACAACATCCAGAGCCTTTAGGAACTCCGGGCGGATCTCATCCACCCCCGAGGCCCTGCCACCGAGAAGCTTTCCAACCACCTCGGCGACTTCGACCCCAGAGATAGGGAAGCCCACCTCAGAGTCCCCAGACCCTGCTTCCTCAAAGGAAGGCGTGTTGGTGGAATTGAGCAGGTATTCGAAGTACTCTCCCCACCGGTTCACGACGTCCCGAGTCGAGGTCAACAGCACCCAGTCTCCACTATACACAGTGTTAACGGTGCACTGCTTTCCTCTCCTGAGACGCCGGATGGTGGACCAGAATTTCCTCGAAGCCGTCCGGAAGTCGTTTTCCATGGCCTCACCGAACTCCTCCCATGTCCGAGTTTTTGCCTCAGCGACCGCCAAAGCCGCATTCCGCTTGGCCAGCCGGTACCCGTCAGCAGCCTCCGGAGTCCCACAGGCCAAAAAGGCCCGATAGGACTCCTTCTTCAGCTTGACGGCATCCCTTACCGCTGGTGTCCACCAGCGGGTTCGAGGATTGCCGCCACGACAGGCACCAACCACCTTACGGCCACAGCTCCGATCGGCCGCCTCAACAATTGAAGCGCGGAACATGGTCCACTCGGACTCAATGTCCCCCGCCTCCCCCGGGACAATGGAGAAGCTCTGCCGGAGATGGGCGTTGAAACTCTTTCTGACAGGGGGTTCTGCCAGACGTTCCCAGCAGACCCTCACAGTACGTTTGGGCCTGCCTGGTCGGACCGGCATCTTACCCCGCCATCGGAGCCAACACACCACCAGGTGGTGATCAGTTGACAGCTCCGCCCCTCTCATAACCCAAGTGTCCAACACATACGGCCGCAAGTCCGATGACACGAGTACAAAGTCGATCATCGAACTACGGCCTAGGGTGTCCTGGTGCCAGGTGCACATATGGACACTCTTGTGCTTGAACATGGTGTTCATTATGGACAGTCCGTGGCGAGCACAGAAGTCCAATAACAAAACACCACTCGGGTTTCGATCGGGGGGGCTATTCCTCCCAATCACGCCCCTCCAGGTCTCACTGTCATTACCCACGTGAGCGTTGAAGTCCCCCAGTAGAACGAGGGAGTCCCCAGGGGGTGCGCTCTCCAGCACACCCTCCAAGGACTCCAGAAAGGGTGGGTACTCTGAGCTGCTGTTCGGTGCATAAGCACAAACAACAGTCATGACCCGTCCCCCCACCCGAAGGCGGAGGGAGGCTACCCTCTCATTCACCGGGGTAAACCCCAACGTACAGGCGGCTAGCTGGGGGGCAATGAGTATGCCCACACCTGCTCTGCGCCTCTCACCGTGGGCAACTCCAGAGTGGAAGAGGGTCCAGCCCCTCTCGAGAGGATTGGTACCAGAACCCAAGCCGTGTATGGAGGTGAGTCCGACTATATCTAGTCGGAACTTCTCAGCCTCGCACACCAGCTCGAGCTCCTTCCCTGTCAGAGAGGTGACATTCCATGTCCCCAGAGCTAGCTTCAGTAGCCGGGGGTCAGACCGCCAAGGCCCCCGCCTTTGGCTGCCACCCAACTCACTGCGCACCCGACCCCTTTGGCCCCTTCCACCGGTGGTGAGCCCATGGGAAGGGGGACCCACGTTGCCTTTTCGGGCTGTGCCCGGCCGGTCCCCATGGGTATAGGCCCGGCCACCAGACGCTCGCCTTCGAGCCCCACCTCCAGGCCTAGCTCCAGAGGGGGGCCCCGGTGACCCGCGTCCGGGCAAGGGAAACAAAGATCCAAGGTTTGTATTCATCATTGGGGTCGTTTGAGCCATGCTTTGTCTGGTCCCTCACCTAGGACCTGTTTGCCTTGGGTGGCCCTACCAGGGGCATGAAGCCCCGGACAACATAGCTCCCAGGCTCATTGGGACACGCAAACCCCTCCACCACGATAAGGTGATGACTCACGGAGGGGTAGATTTATACCAAAGATTAAAAAAATGGGACCCATTTGCCTTCCTGTTTGACACTCCGCATTATGGGTTGGAATTGGGGGGTTAGATCACCAAATGATTCCTGAGCATGGCCCCTGCTCTTGCTCACCGCTCCCTCGGGATGGGTCAAATGTGGAGAACGAATTTCGCCCCATTTTGGTGGGTGTGACAATCAGTGGTCCTTGTCCGCCTCTAACACAGATTAACCAATATCTTGGTAAGAATGACCAATTTGTATTGGTCGGCCCAATCACCAATATATATTGGTTGAAAACACCTACCATTCTAGAGTGGTTGTTTTAACCAAAGGATCTGTCTACCAGCTAGATTGGTCAAATTTAAGCTTTTTTTTTGTATATTTGACTAATTAGTTTTTGGGGTGCAATGTCCATTGAATTGAAGCAAATAAAGTGGCAAAGACTTTTTCTTTACATTATATTTTATTATGGCACTACTGTATGTTTTTATGAAATAAAATACTATCAAGTCCTATTTTTCTTTTTTTAAAACATACTACAAACAATGTTTCTTTTATATTGGGATGCTGCAAGTGATTTAAAAAATTTCCATTCATTTCAATTGGAAAAGATGATTAAATACGTACAAGAGTTTCGTTTTATGAACACGGTGGATTAAATCAAATTTGTATCCTATTATTTTCTTGAAAGTGCTCACCACCATCACACAACAGATTTCAACTTAAAAAACTAATTAGGTGAAATCAAATATTGAACTTTTTCTACAAAAAGATATATTTTATCAGTCGTCAATCTGATTTATGCCGACACTGTACGTTTTAATTTGTGTCTGTCCGCTTGCATTATGTTTTTGTACCCTTCAGCTCCTTACCTGCCCTTGCTGTCTATTTGTTTAGTCTCCTGTTTCAATTAAATCCTTATTGATCTTGCTCTCCATGCTATTGTGTGCCTGCTCATGTCTCTCAGAGAAACGTTTTGACTTTTCCTGCCTACATTTGTTAATGACTTCCCTAGTCAACCATATAACTATAACGATCACATCCCACCTGGATGAGCCTTGGAGGGAATATAGATTTTTAGCATGACTGCAAAGCCAAAAAGTACTGCAGTTAAGTAACAAAAACATGCAAAACACCACATCCTTCCCCAATGTTGAAAAAATCAGGTGCCTAGTGACTTCTGTTGTGTTTTTGCCTGGGGGCTCAATTGAGTTGGCAAACTAATTTGGCGCAAACAGCAACAAGAACAAGTACCTACTTACCTACTTGTGTTAACATTTGCTGTTTTTACAACAAACAAAAGATACTGCGTGTGTATATATATATATATATATATATATATATATACGTGTGTGTGTGTGTGTGTGTGCGTGCACACAGTACAAACAGTATAAAACATCTCATTAGAGTTTCCACTAATTGCAACTGTTCGAGTACTTAACTCTTTGACTGCCAAAAACGTTTAATAACATTTAGTAAAATCCAAATGAGGGCTGCCAAAAACGTTAAAAGACGTTAACTATGTTTTTTGGGGGGGGATTTTGAAAACGGGTGGAGGAAAGCCTTGGCCAGCTGTGCTGAAAGTATCAAGCAGATCGAGTTAGTATAATGACTATTTTTGGGCACTGGATGGCAGCGATGACTCTCTTTGGACAAGATCGGGTTGGCGTCAGTAGAAGACGTGGGGCGGAGCTAGAGTGTTGAGGGGAGAATGGCTGAGGAAGCGAAAATGGCGACCGGTTGCAAGCAGCTCACGCTTGAACATTTTTTTCAAAGACGAAAAGCATCGACCAATGCTAAAGAGCACATTGATGACGACGATGATGATGATGGTGACTCCAAGGTTGATGCCGAAGTTGAAAGCGTTGACGCGGCGGCTATGATCACGTCGTAAAGCCTCACCGGCTAGCGATGCTGACGCCGGAAAATGCGGTGCACAACCGAGCACTTGTGCACAGGCGGACGTTCGGACGAAGAGTACCCCGAGTCCAATGCATATTCATCGGAGGAGTGTGTACAGTCTGATCACGGAGAAGACACCAGTTCTGGACTACGATGCCACCATGAATGGAGTGGATAAGATGGATCAGAACATCTCTTACCACCCGGTATAGGAACTGAAGGACATGAGGAAGCCAGACGTAACACCAGGTCACCGTATCATGATCCTGAGAGTAGACTTGATGGCAACATGGCCAAACACACACTGCAGCATATACTTGCTACTCCCCGAAAAAAAAGGCTGGCAAGAAAGTGTAGCGTCTGCACGCGAAGGGGCAATCGCAGTGAAACTAATCTGTGGTGCAAATCCTGCTTCGTCCCCTTGCACGCAGGGGAGTGTTACACAAAAAGAAAAACTGTAGTTGAAACATCCACACAATTGTAAATACTACCACAGTTGCACACATTTGTAAATAGTTTGCCAAATTGTTTTGTCAAATTGTTACACTGTTGAATGTAAATAAACGTATTTTGCTATCAAAAAAACACTTTTTCATTGTTGGTGGTAGTGTTTTACAGAAGTAAAGCACTGTTTAGGTGTTTGTGGCACCATTCATGGAAAAAAAAGGTGTCAAATTCACTTGAGTGCATGAAATAATATCGTTTCACAAAAAGCTTGATTTCTCCGTATTTTGGTCCAAAACAGAGCATTTGGGTGAAACTAACCATTTTCTATTGTTGATTACTGAAAAACGGAATAAGGTAGAAACAAAAAAAAAATTCTGATGAAAGATGAGAGTTCAATCTTTCATTTCGTAGTATGTGTGTTTCCATAGTCCAAACACAAAATCTTCTGTGAACCTTGAAAGATCAGTCAAAATGCTTAAATCAGCTGGCACCCACAGCATCCCTTTTCTGAAAATGGTTGGCAGTTAATGAGTTAAAGGTGCATTGTGCAGTTTAAAAAGGTAATATTAAAGCTTTTTCTACATTATGCATGCTCCACCAATGCCCAGATGAGTACAAAGAGCCCTGACTGTTTTACTCTGACTGCACCTATTAGCTTTTATCTTCCCTTTATAGTAGAATGTGCAGACCCTCACACTCCACACTTACTTTGGGGAGGAGAGGGGCAGAGTTTTTCTTACCTCATTTGAAGTCATGTCTTACTTTGTCAACTGTGGCTGTCACTTTAAGATCGGGCAAATACTCACACACGCACCATGAACGAGACAGATGCTGCAGTTACGTTTTGGGCCAGAGGTGGCAGTCTCGAGTAAAAAAAAAAGTGATAAACTGCACAAAGACCTTTAAAGTACAATAATAATTAGATTTAATATAAAATAAACATGCTGCCCATTTGATTGGCAGAAGCACACACACACAAACACTCTCTTGCATCAACTTTGTCCAGGTTTTGTGTCACTGCCAGAGAGTGATATAACCCTTTGTTAGCAAGCTGTTACGTATAGTTGAGTCTCTGTTTGGTATTCACGTTGTCAGGAAATTGAGGCTTGTTGATTGTGCAACTAGATTGGGACTGAGTGACACAAGAAGAATGGTGCTGATTGCACTTTCAAACAGTCGGTTGTTGTTATTATAGCACCCCAGAGCAGGCTGAAAGATTTGTTTTGACATGTAGCCCTTACCTCTAATAATGCAGCATCGTCTGGTCTGCAGAACACCTACTGTATGTTTCAATTTACCATGAAAAGCAAGATCACAATCAATTTGACCTGATCCATTTTTCTAATATATGAGCGCATTGAGGTGACCAATGTATTTAGAACAATATAATCTTAGTGGCTGCAAGGTGTAGTGGTCCACACCCTTGTTTAACAATCACAATTCTATAATGTATTTTTCTGACCTTTTTTGTTTCTTTCTTTTTTTTAATTGGTTTTATCTCCCGTCTTCCATCTGACCAGTTGGGTCTTCGCTTATTGTCTTTTCTTATTTTGCATATGTGTGTCTGTATACTGTACAACATAAATTGTTTACTATATATAGGCTACTCTATTTTGTGGCATACTTTTTTTTATTATATACAATCAAAAATATAAATCTTTTTATGCACACCTTTATCCAGATCATAATGAATTTCTTAGTGTGTTTAGTATTCCAAAATTCAGTTTTCGTGATGCATATGGTTCAATTGTTTTTGTTTCCTAAAAAATCTGAAAAAATTACTTGGGCGATTATTTTGAGATGTCGATATGACTTACAGGTGCCACACCACCATTATCCGTGGTGCTTTCCTTCATTACATGCATTAAACATTTTTAAACTCTTGCACACACCAGCAACTGTATTGACATTCACCGCCCACTACTTTTACATTCAATTAAGGGCCTTGATTAAAGTAACGCTCACGAATAAAAGTCCAAAATGTCAATTTTAATGTTTGTATTAGTTAGCATGCATGTCGTCCTATGGCATTGTGTTTATATCTAACATAATGTATATATTACCCAAATTTTCCAGTTGTCATGAATTCCTACGGAATTGTCCAATTATATATTTCTAAAATTCTTTGGCTAAATGTTCCAACAGTAAACTGGAATGGATGGATTAAATTTTCTCTGAATTAAGATAGCGGCTATTTTGCACAGCATTTAAAAGGGAAGTCAACACAAAATATTCTTTACAGTTATATTTTGTATGCGCCTTCACTAGTCTAAACATGGTATTCTGATTACAACTCTGTTTGTGGAATATGAATCCACTCGTGGGATTATTTTCAAAAAGATTTTATTAGAGTATGTTTGTGAAAATCTTAGAGAACGGCCATTTTGCCAATTGCCGTTAACTAAACATGTGATCACTGTTGCTTTTCTGTGTTTGGTCATGTGACATTCACAAGCTGAGTCATGATTGGCCGTTACCTGAGCGCCACTGTGATGTCATTTTCACGTGGTAGCAAGTGGCAAAATGGCCGTCCTCTAAGATGGATACAAATGGGTGGATTTTGCTGCTTCGTCCATTTTCCACAAATGCAAAATTAATTAGAATTCCGCATTTAGGCTAGTGGGGGCGCATACAACATATTATTGTAAACAAATTTTGAGGGTTGACTTCTTGTGTAATGGCTGAGAATTTGGGAATAAGGCAAAACTTATTTTAGCACTCCGTTGCTGCTTGCTTTGCAGTTGCCCCTCCTCCACCTCTGGCGGAGCCTGGGGTGGCATGTGCCCCTGCTCAAATGAGGTTGGACCCCGCACGCGCCAAATGATTGACATAAATCTGATGCATTATTATTATTATTATAACACGGCACCGGCACAGTGGCGCCGCACGTCTTGCTAGTGCAGCCTCCCATTTTTTTCAATCAGACGCCTACCAATTGCTATGCTCCTCCTGCACAAGAGGTTGCGCTGTGTACCACAACATGTTGTAATCCACCTCAATAGGAGTCTGCAGAAGAAGAATCTCCCGAGTCCCGTCAAGACACTTCAGATCAGTGCATCAAGATGACACGTTTTGTCATGTTGGTTTCCCCGTGAGATGTGAGTGACTGTTTAAAATATTTTATTTTTAGAGAGATTGTTTTGAATGGACATCAAAAATTTAAAGTTGTTTTGCACAAGCTAAAAATAAATCCATGAGCTGAATGACAAAGACGTGAAACAAGAAACAGAAGTACTGAGCGGCCTTCCAAATTAAAAGCATGATTTCAAAATAAGAAATTTAAACATCACACAAAACAACTTGAGGAATACAGTTTAGCACTTACTCACTTAGTATATATGCCCTAACGTTTTTAGTCTAGAAGTGGGTTGTTTAATAGCAAGATTTAATAACATTATTATTAAATAATAACATTAGTAACATTATGTGGTTGTAAATAAAGTGTACGAATAACAAACTTATTTTCTTTTTTTTCATATGGTGTGACTTGTTCCTTAAACAAAATAACATTCAAATTTCAAACAAATTGCAAATTTCATTCATGTTAAACACTGTTATTGAATATTGTACATTTTGTCCAGCACATTATGGGCAAAAATCACCTGTGTGCTATAATCCATCCAGGCATTTCCTGAACCGCTTACATGTGCTATAATATGTACTTAAATATATTTCAACATTTAGAGACTCAGTTTGAAATTAATTGTTTATAAAACAAAAGTATTTGACATCATCTTTGGATATGTATACTAAATATCCTTGGCCCCTTCCTAGCCCCCCCCCCCCCCCCCCCATTTATAAAAATCTGGCTCCGCCAACGTCCTCCACTGCACTCCAACCCTCCCTTCCTTAATATCTGTAGTAATGTGGAGTGACACATTTAAGCGGGGGCTGTCAACTCTGTATATGTACAAGTGAATGGCAGAGCTACTGAGTGCTGGTGACAGACAAACACACACAGGCCACATCCATATCCTACCCTCCATTACTGTGTCACTCCAGCACAGCTTTGCTCTTGATTATACAGACAGAGACACAGAGACATTTATTGCTGACCTTGGCTGTCCCTTACGTGTATGTTTGAATGAAGAAACCATTGGCCTTCTTTCTTTTCTGTTCCATTAATGTTCACATCTTCTGTCATCTCTCTGTATGTGCCATGAATCTGTCGGCAGTAAAGCCAGGAGACCAAAATGTATGTGGAGATGAGGAAATGGAAGGGGTAAAAATTGGAACATGATGCTCTGTACTGTCAGAAATGTCCCCTTCTTTGCTGACATTTGGATTTACACATTTCATTTCCCTGAGTGACAAAGTACATAAACATGCTTCAAGTCAAGGAGCTTGGCAGGCTTCTCCCACCCAACACAAGTGCGCACACAGCTCTGGCTTTTTTTCTTCTTCTTAAATATAATTTAGGGAAGGGGTGGGAATGTGACATACGGTCTTTGATCCATGGAGCTCTCCCTTAGTCTATGCTGGTGATGAGAGATGAGTCAAGTCAGATGGAGGGCTTTTTCTCAACCCCCCCCACACACACACACACACAATTTTGAGTATTACAGACAGTAGTAAAATGGTGAGTTAGCCGCAGGCTGCCTTTGTCCTACATAAGACTTCTGTGAGATTGGCTCCAAACTATGCGTCTGTGCACACAGGAAGTGATATTAGCTTAAGAAGAGTCCTGATCAAAGGCTCATCTCCTCGTGTCCATCTGCACCACTGACAGCTTCAATAATGAGGTGACACACATCTGTCAGTGCGGGATTTATTGCCTGCAGAAAGCAGAGATGTCAAAAGTACTCACACTCTGTTCTTTAGTAAAAGTTTAAACACGAAAAAGTACTGATTCAATTCCTTTACTTAAATGGGCAGTCAAGTCCAAAATTTTCTTTACTATATGTTCCATGTGCCACATGTAAAACACAGCAATCTGATTAACATTGCGTTTGTGTCTGTTTTTTTTTAATCCTTCTCAGGGGGAGGACATTTTGCCACTTGCTATCGACTAAAAATTACATCACAGTGACTTCAGGGCTCATGCTGCATTCGAGGAAAGTGGGATGTCGGACTTTTCCAACTTCAAACCAGGAAATGTGTACGGGAACGCCGCCTTGAACTCAGAAATCCCACTTGCAAAGTCAGAAAAAAAAGGACCCCCACTTCACCGACCAACTTCAATGTGACGTCACTATACAGAGGCCCCCTTTGGAAACACAAACCGTGAATGGTAAAACACAATTTAATCAAGTATAAAATTAGCTTTCTTCATTCATAAATATTCAACATAACTTCACGTAACACAACGTACGTGACAGTATGCTGCTATCTCACTGCATGAAATTGTACAGTGAACTACTGAACTATGGAATGCTTATGAAATACATAAATGAAACAAAAAATGCGAGAAGGCAAGTTTGCTGGAGGTCAAAACGTCCATGGCCAAAACAAAAAAACTATTTATCACTAACCGCCATTTTGGTTGTTTACTTTCGCCTCGAACGCTTTCAGGTCAGAACTGGTTAAAGCCAACTGGGTTAAATCCGATGAAAAAAATGGGCGGGTTATTCATTTATTATTATATATATTCCACAAAAACAATATTAATCAGAATACTGTGTTTATGGCAGAAAAACACACAAATATAATACATTATGTATTGTTGTTTGACTGTGAACTATAGTCTCATAATACAAAAGACAACCAAGACATTCCACTCATATGGGATTATTTTCAAAATTTTAGAGTACGTTCGT
This sequence comes from Vanacampus margaritifer, assembly GCF_051991255.1. Lineage (NCBI taxonomy): Eukaryota > Metazoa > Chordata > Actinopteri > Syngnathiformes > Syngnathidae > Vanacampus > Vanacampus margaritifer. The sequence continues at coordinate 22,889,336 of NC_135434.1, forward strand.
GGAAATTTTTGTCCATTCATCCAGAAAAATTTCATGAGGTCACATACTTGTGTTTTGCTTTCACAAATTTTCACCTCTTTAAATGCTCCCCTCTGACATTTGCACGCATACTTTTCAGTGACTGTGTGGTTTTAGTCTGACAGAACGCCTTAATTCTGGATTAATTGTGTCATTAGCAGGTTTTTGCTGTTGGCAACACATTGGGTCTGTCAAGGTTAATTACTGGAACATGTATATTTGCTGTCAGCCACTGCCGCAAGCTGTCACTTGACGTGGGAATACAGAAAACACACAAATGCTATTCACCTAAGCAATTTGCAGGGCACACCTTGCGTCTCTCAAGATCTCAATGCTTTCTTCAGCTTGTTTGTGCATCCCTGCACGTACTGTACTCTGTCAAGCCACCTGAGATACAAGCATGCTGTTTATTGGTTGATTATTATCTGTATCCAAGACCATCAATGTTCAAATTAAATATCTCTTAGACTACGGTGCTGCCTGGAGATCATCAGGTGTGTCATGTGATGTTTTTTTTTAAATCCCATTTACGACAAATGTATCTTTGTTGATTTATTTATGCAAGCCACATACAGTGACAGACAGAAAAGTTACCGCTAGGTGGTCTTCCACCAGATGTTAAAGGGTACACCTGTATATCCAACTGTTGCTTTACAACGGGTGAGCTGCTGAAGGGTAGAGGGATAACAATTATGACACCCACCGTCCATAATTCTTCTCCTGGCCACTAGATGGACCTACTTACTCCATAACCATGGCAGCTTTCAGCAATGAAAGAATTTTACTGGTCGTCAGGAATAATAAGTAAGTTTATGTAATATTTTGACACCACAAAATAAAACGCTGTTTTGTTCTAAAGCATATGCATACCTAAACTTGGATTAAATATCAGCAAGAGTTTTGTGTTGCGTGTTCAATTAGCTGGGGGGGGAAACACAAAAAAATTAAATAATTAAATGTAAATGTGTAAAGTATAGGTATAAGTTTTGTCGGTGCACCACATAATTTTGACTTGTCTTCTTCAGGCCATGGGGTAGGAAAAAATGAATGACAAAAACTTGTGTTACACCAAATATATTGCCATGTGCATTGCATCGTGAATAGTCTTGAGTTGGTTTCTATTTTTCTTGTAAAGTATGTGTTTCACTTGGATTTTATTATTGTTCTGTGTAAGCACTGGTCGAGTGTGTGTGCAGTAGTGGGATAATGTCATGTTGGCTTGTTTAAAATGAGAGATACGAGATGACATAAAACAAAGACAGCAAGCCTCAGCATTTTTGATTGATTCCAACTATAGCCTAATATGCTCATCCCTTATTCTCTGACAGTTTCAGTGAAACCTGGTCCGGTCCAGTCCAGCCAAGAAGCTATCAAGAGACAAACCATTTATCAGCCTGTCAGACTAGCTGGGGGAAAAAAAAAAAAAAAAGACTGTGTAGTCGTTCAGGCTGAATAACGCTATTCGGTGTCGAAACCGTTGGCTTTCGTGAAACAATTGTTAATCGCCTGAGATGACACAATATCAATCCCCCCCAGCCCACAATATATATATATATATAAATAAATAATAAATAAAAGTGGGGAAAGTATTCAGTCATTCAACTGGCGTGCAGCTAGTTGCAGCTGCGTTTACGTGCGGGTCGTGGTGAATGGGCGGAGGGCGCCTCCTCCTGGCGAAAATTAAGATTACATTTGAATTCAAACGTAACGTACAGCATGTGAATGGCATGTCTTTCTGAATGCAAATAAACTCGGGCTTTTAAATTTAAGATTATGAAATAGATTCAGCGTAATGTAACCTTTAAGATAATCAAACTCATGTTAAAGGGAAATGTCAGTTTAGGTTCAGTGTTTAGACACTCCCTGTAATAAATAAAACAGTTTGTGTTTATGAGCATTTTAATAGGACAAAAGCAAGAAACATTGTTTACAGTAGCAGAGTCATCTGTTCTCAGGGCTAACACCTTTCTAAACAAAAGGGTCTGAAAAACAACTGTAGGCACTGCCTAATTGAAGAGTATCTTATCAGCTAAAACAAACCAGCTTAATAAGGCAACAGTAATGTAGGCCTCCCCCGTCTCTTTGACAAGCAGAGCAGGTGTAAAGGTTGAATGACCCACTCACAGCTTTTTATACAAAAACTGGCATCCCAACAAATCTTGAAAAAACAAACAGGTGACAAATATTTCTTTACATCAGGATTGTGTCAAGTGTGTACTGCATGGCGATGCTGTCTGTCCTCGCATGGAAAAATTGTGGCCGGTGTCACATTTGGCAGTGCCACTCTGCTACTCACAAAATAGGAGTTAACTGTAGAGTTGAAATGAAAAAGAAAGCAAGCACCCACAGTTAACAGTAGCATTTGTAGTTACATTGTATCAAACGGACGAGTTATTTACATGTGTCTAAAAGACTTGAAGCTGGCCAAAAGATATGCATGAAAAACGGAATGCCAAAAAACATTTGTCAAATCCAAGCTGGGGGGAACTGTGCAATATTAATCTGCCTTTACAGAGAAGCAGCAGTGTCAAACAATCCCTGCGATAGATTTTAAGTTTTGTACAAATGAAACCGATTTCAATTTCTCAAAGAACTCTGGTTCATAACGTAGTAAAACTTAGACCTTGACAGTTTCTTTAAACATAAAAAAGACAGATCTCTCAGTGATTCTGAGGAACTACAATGGAAGCCATTTGTAAAATCCAGGAAAAAAAGTTCTTTAGAGTTTTGTCATTTACAGTTAACTTAAAAATGGTACGAGCCCAGGATCTCAGCCAGTTTTGGCTCCAACCAAGAGTGTAAAATACCTGTGTGGGTCAAATTGCTCCTCCCTGGATCTTGACCACATACACCCCCCCCCCAAAATAAATCCCTTTTACACTTCCAACAGAGGTCAATCCTCCCAATCAGATACACATCCTAGTAAAAGTCTTAGTCCTGCCAAAAGAGGAGGTGGTGTCACACAGCCCCACTGAGCACATTAAAGCCAAACAAGGCAGACGGTCGACATATCTCCTGCCCTTCCCCCTTATCAGTGTGTGGGGTATCCAGCGGCTCCCATACCAGGCTGGTTGGCGAGCATACTCCCATTCAATCCCTGTGTAGGCTCCATAACCCCACCGTTACTGATGGCGCTCATGCCAGTCCACCCAGCATTGGCCGGTATGTGACTGCAAAAAGGGGGTAGAGAGACAAGACAGAGAGACAAAATGCCAGCAGGTTAGAAGAGATGAGGCGAAAAGGGAGCCAAGGGGATCATATTAGGGCTATGAGAGTCTGGCTGGACAGGCTAGAATGAGGAGAGCAGATAGAGTTTGCAAGGCAGACAAAGCAAAAAAACGATTAAAAACGGAAATTAGGGATGGCAAAGGTGTCATTTGATTAAACATGGTGGACAAGCAGACGAGTAGCATACAAGCAAGCACATTTTGGTTTCGCCTGTCCTGCCTGACCACCCCCCATCCCAACTGTGAGCCAGCAGATTACAAATTTCCACGAGATTAACCACACTATGAAAGATGAGTGCACCCCACCTCCCAATTGGCTCCAACAGAGCAAATATTACTGACTTCAGTGTGAATATGGATTTTTTTTTTTTTGCTAACTTCAATCCAGGGGAGGTCCAGCCTCCAAGCAGGAAATGTGCCTTGTACTGTACGTTAAACAATGAATACAACTATTATGCTACTCTCAAATGTATCAACGTCAAACCTTTGTATCCATGTTCACCAAGAATTTAGACTGTATATTGTCCAACAAATGGCTGTTTTATTTGGGGGGAGTGGGAGGGGGTACACAAAAATGTCACTGAACATTGACTTCAATCTGAATAGAGCCTACAAACAAATTCCTGACATTCACATACAGTCTCAACGGTGCCTGTATTTATAGATGAAAAAATTAAGGGAAACAAAAGGGGGCAGGGGGACACTGGCATTAAGTGATGATTGACAAAAACACCACATTTGGAATAATATTATAAAGGGAACACTTAATCATCACAGTTGCAAACCAAAGATATTGATAGCAGCAGTATTAATGCTTGGATGCCAATTTAAAATGTCAAATGGTAGACAGGGGAGTTGACAGCAAGACAAGCCGTGGCGACTACACACCATTTCTTTTTTCATTTAGAATTTTACGAGTGTCACTGGTAGTGTTATAGTAGTACCTGCAGCTCATTTAGGCCTTATGTTCCTCAAACCTGAAGCAAACAATGACCCTTCAACTGTAGGAGTGTTTGCGCTGCTGCCAAAGAGTATTCATTTTTTTCAATCTTAGTTGGACTTGAAAGCAGCGTTACCTCCAAAGTTTGTGTCTTTCTCTTCTCGTCAATCCTTTTAATATCTGTGGATATTTACAACTTGGCTATTCAGGTCAGCAACATCAAACATCTTGTGTGATTAGGTGTTCCCTGGTTGTAAGCAGTCTATATAAACAGTCTTAATAGACTACAATCCTTCAATGCAATGATAAAGCATCCTTTAGGTATGGAAATTCAAATTTAACATTTCAATTATTTAAAAGCACTTATTTCACCGTTTAGAAACTCTGGCAACTGAACTTAACAATTTAAATGGCAAAAACAGAATTGCATCAATGGAATAAACCCTTGCTCACATGAAGTGAAATGCTTTTGGGATGAAACATAGAAAACACACACAAATAATAATAAAAATAAAATCAAACTTTGTCCATCCTGTCAAGATGGTCAAGATGAAGGACTGATGGAAAAAGTAGGTGGATGTGGAGTTGAGAGAGAGATAAGAGAGAAGTTTCACAGCTCCCCTCCAGTAGCCAGAGTTGGCTTGTGATGCCACAATCTTGGTGGTGCTGGAGTAGAAGTAGGTGGTGAAGGAGGGCCCTGTGCATGACGTGCTACTTACTTGAAGCCCTGCTGGTTCCAGGCCTGACCATAGACACCGTAGGTGGGAACCTGCCACCCATTTGGGACATACTGGTTGATCTGAGGCCCATTGCCATACCACTGGCCCCACTGGTTGTAAGGCTGAGCTGCAGCAAAGCTAATCTTGTTCTGCTAAAGGGCAAAGAAGTACAAGGACAGGATTATTAGCATTGCTAGCTAGATGCCGTCACAGACAAATCTTTTTAGAATCGATTAACCTGTTGATTATTCCATTGATTACGTTAATTGATTGTTCTTTACATTATTTTCTATGAGGTTTTTATCCATCCATTTGTTGTCGACATGACAACGACAATTTACCTGAGGTACAGGCATTTGCTGCACCGGGTTCATCATGTCTGGGTTCTCTTTACCCCAGTAGCACTTGACTATGTGGCCCTCTAATGCAGTCCCATTCACAGACACAATCGCATGGGCTGCTGACTCATGGGAGTTGAACCTGGAGAAAAACAAGAATATATATATATATATATATATATATATATATATATATATATATATATATATATATATATATATAAATTTAAAGATGAGGGGAAAAAACAAACCCAATGCAGAATGATAACAGAAGATCTGTCATAAAGTACCACTTTGACAAGTAAAATGTTTATTTTATAGCGAGTAAATAAAACAAGGAACATTTCAAGTGTCTGGTTAAGTATGTAAGATGTATCCTTGATGGATTTATCCATGCTTTTGCACATACCTTACAAAGGAATAGCCTTTATCGGGGAAAACTCTGATTTCCATAATTTGCCCAAAAGGAGAGAAGGTCTGTCTCATTAGTTGTTCTGGAGGTCAAAAGGAGATAATTATTATCAAACAATTCTCAACATAAATGAGTACATCCCCATTGAAAAGTTTTTTTTAGTTACTCCATTTTTGATGACAATTGACCCACCAGTAGATTATTTTTTGTTTAAAATTAGAATTCTCAAATTTAGGTGTGGCAAACTTTCTTTGGTATCATCAAATTTGTTTGAAAAAATACATTTTGTGTAAACATTGACAAATCTCAATCTGAATCAATGGCCTACAATTGTAGGGCACGGCCAGGTAAGGAAACTTTATATAGCACAATTCATACAGCAAGACATTTACAAAGCAAAAAGAACAGAAGTAGCTTACCAAAATTACTAACAGAGCGTTTTACCAACAAAGTCTTACAGAGCAGTCTATACAAGATAGTGGTCTGCGAGAGAGTGCACAGTAAATTATTGTGGGAAGATTCTTATGCAACCTGTGCAAGGATTGGGGAGGTGAATTAGACAGGAAGGCAAGCGGTCTAAAAACAAAGAGGTATTTTTCTGTGTTGAGCAATCTTATCTGTCAAGATCATACTGTTGTACCTTCATGTTTAAGAAGTAAAAGGCTCATCGTTAAAAATGCAGGTGTCCACAATAAAGTATAAACATTTTATGTTAATAGATGCTAAATAATTATTTTCCATAACTACCTTAAAGACAAAGACAAGTCAATTTTCTTTTTTCAATATTTTCTATGCGGCCCCGTAGGGAGCCACAACACTGTATTGAAAAAAAAAAATAGTGGCAAAAGCTGCATTGACATTGAAACAAGTATTGGCATTGTAAAAGGTTGTATTGAAAAATAAAATACAGACATAAAAATAAAAAATAAACACTTTTATTTAAGCATATTTTTTTGTATTATGAGTGTCAAGTGCCACAGGTTTTTAATTTAAACTCTCTGGTTTTCAGTTACACTTCTCTTTTTTCCCCACTTTCAACTTATAGGCAGTGTTTGTCGTGGGGGGCGGGGCTTTGAGCACGAGAACACCTTCCAGCTTTTCAGGAGAGGAGGCGATTTAGGAGTTCCTGGTAATATTGTATCCACGAGTATTGCCTTTAGCCAACAGAGGGCACACTCTCCTCCCTCATCTCCTGAAAAGCTGAAAGACGTTCTTGCGCTCAAAGCCCTGCCCACCAAGTTAAAACACTGCCAATAAGTTGAAAGTGAAAAAAAAGACAAGTGAAAACCTGCAGATTGGCATTGAAAAATACATCATAATACAAAAAAATATGCTTAAAGAAAATAGTGTTTTTTTTTATGTCTGTATTTTATTTTTCAATACAAACTTTTACAATGCAAATACTTTTTTTCCAATGCCAATACTTGTTTCAAAGTCAATGCAGCTTTTTCCACAATGACAATTTTTTTTCCAATACCAAATCTTATTGTCATTGTTGTGGCTCCATACCCACGCTCGTAAAAAAACAAACAAAACAAAAAACAACAACAACAAACAAACAAACAAATGGGTATTTTGGTTAATAATGTGTTTGTAGAATATGACTTAAGTAAAAAAAGTAAAAGTAAAAAAAACAAACAAAGAGGGGTGTGAATTCCCTGGTATTTGGCGATTTGATCCGTATCACGATTCATAGGTCACGATTCAATAACGATTAATCCTTGTACGAATCTAAAAGTCGATTATTGTGATTTTTATTTTACTCAAATTTAGAAAACACTTATTAGTAAACTTGTACATGTACACTGTAAGATTTGTATGCAAATGTATTTATCTGAAACTCCAGGCTTATAACTGTGAGCCACTTTATTTAACAAACAGGTTGCAATCTGTTTAATGTTTTAACAGCATTGAAATAAAATATTAAGGCTCAATGTTCCATTAATAGAACATTATTCCATGCTTAAAATGAAAACCCTAACCCTAAGTAAGACAATTTGTTGAATATTTCCATCAAAAATTGGTGTTTAAACATCGATTCGGCCGCATATTGAATCAATACGAGAATTTGTTTTTTCACACCCCTAAAAACCAACAAAAACAAACAAACAAACAACCCCCACCCCCAAAAAAGGCTTGCGGCTATGTTGGCTTTGTCATTAACCCAAATGCTAGAGGCGTTTTCACCTGTCAGTCCTGTGCTGACGCCACCACAGTACACAGTGCAATTACTGGGGCTGGACTGGTTCACTACGTCATCAAAAGACAGGTGCTTGGAGTTACCTGCTGAGAGGAATCAGACAACACTGCTGTTCATACAAGAAACAACTAATATGTGCAAGCAAAAGATGCACATTTATAATCACACACTTTCATAGGTGGTTTTTGGTGCAGGGGGCTTTCTTGTGGCCCAGTTAGTTCGGATTTGCCTGCCTCCTAACCATTGGCCTCCCATCTGCTGAATGGCGTTCTCTGCTTCCTGGAATAAAAAAAAAAAAAAGGGAAAATAATGTTGCCATGTCACATCTCACTAGATTGCATTGGTTGGTGCTAATACATCAGAGTTAATGCCCAACGAGGTGTACAATTATTAGGGATACGGTTGCACAATATCAGAAAAATACAGTCATCGCGATAATGGCACATGCAATATACTCATCGCAGATATGCGATGAATTCATATTTGTGGTCAGAATAGAAAGCTTAACAACCCTGTTCAAATGTTCAAAAATTCTCTGCAACATAAAAAGGGTTTGGGAGAATAAAGAGAGGGTTTGAGAGTGTAGCAGGCTACCGAAAAAGAAACACTCGCTACATGCGTGCACCCTCGCAAGCCTGCGCAGCTCAGTGAGATTCAGGCTTTATGAACCGGATTAGGAAATTTGTCTTTTGTACAGAAGTTGTTTGGCTACAAAAGTGTCGAGAAATTCACCGCTGGTGATGTGCCGTCAGACCATTTCAGTCCCTCCAGGATTTCGCAGGCATTTTCTATGATTGCTGTGGGCTAAAATGCTAATAGCTTACAAACTGAAAAGCTCATGGAACAAGTTATTGGAAACGTGGAAAAGTGGAAATGATTTCTTAAAATCAAAAGTGAAAATATTTTACAGGTCCATATGCATATTATAATGAAAATATATAAAATAAATTGCCAATACTATGAAATATGCAGGGCTTAAAGCAGCAGACGTTTCAGCTCTCAGTGATTATAGCGGCACCACAAGGACAAAAGCGTTTTTTCCACATTTCCCATGAGGACCAGCGCATAGCGTCGTGAAATCCTCATTTCCCAGTAGCCTGAAGTTGGACTGATGCATTTCTGTTTGCAGTGGCTGTGTAAAGGATGTATAGCGATGAGTAATTAATATCTTTTTTCTTTCTAAACGTTTCTCAAGTATGTTAATAGCAGACGCTGGTATTATTATTATTATTATTATGGCAAGACATGCTTATGCAGGCACAATTTAAACTGCAAGCTATCAGTTACGCTGTTGTAAATGGGAATAGGGCAGCCGCGTTATAATTCCACATCAATGAATCCATGGTTCGGAAGTGTAGGAAACAAGAAAACAAAGTCGGAGCTTGCCATCATTCCGGGAAGATTACCGAAGGAACTACAACCGCTGGACAATGGCGAAAACTGGGCATTCAAGTAAAGTTGCGAGCAGCGTGGGAGCGCTGGATGAGAGCCAGCAAACACACTTTCACCAAACTGGGAGGCAGCGCTGGGCGAGTGACGCCACCGTATTTGAATGGATTGTGAACGCCTAGGCTAAGGTGGCTGCTAGCTCTAGCGTTCCAGCATTCGCAAAAAGCCGGCATCATTGCTGAAGAGCCGCAGGGCAACGATAATGACGAGGGGGATCCTTGCATGCTTGATTGAGAAATTGTCCAGCTGTTCAATTCGGATACAGATGAAGACTTTTGGCGCTTTTCCACCGGACCGGTTCCACACCGAAGCGGCATTTTTTGTCCCCGGATGTTCGCGTCTCCATGGGTCTTTATCGGGGCCGAGCGGTTACAACGGAACAACTTTTCAGAACCATCTCTGAGCGGGATGGGAATTGATAAGATTTTTACTACTCAGATTCCGTTTGATTTTGCTTAACGATTTGATTCTTTATCAATTCTCTTAACGATTCTTTTTTGGGAGAAAAAAAGGTGAATAAACATAGATTAGTATCCCCTTTTTTATCTCTTAGTTGTATCTGTAAACAAGAGACGTTTAAGTAACATTGAATTTTAAAGGGTACACATTTGAGGACTCAATGGGGTGCGATGGGATCCCCAGGAAAAAAAAGAAAATAATTGTTTTATGATCTTCTGTAGAAATTTACAAAATACAACCTAGATTATTTTGTGAAAATAATGTCCAACTCCAGTAACATTTTAACACTCATATGAAATGAGCACTCAAAAACTCCTCCTCCCTGCCTCAGTCAAAACAGACGCAGCCAGTAGACTGATATGTGACTCCCGTGAATTGAGTTGCCTTGCCTATGAGCAGAGTCAGACTCAAAGTTTGGAAGTAGCAAATGTTGCTTTTAAGTCATGGTTCGTTCTGTACGTCTTTGCACGTTTCGCAACCTTGAATGAACCCCGATAAAAAACAACAGCAAAACACTCGCATTTACCCTCGTAAGCCGGCGCCGTTGAGTGAGATACGTGCTTTAACATTAGCAGCTAGTAACTAACGGCACGTTTCACATAAAGGCAAACTGGCGCTAATATAGTTATTATCAGTACCTGAACGCTTGCATTGCTAGCGGCCGTTACTGCTACAATTTAACAAACATGACAGACAGTCATCGCATGATGTGGGTGCAAATGCTCTTGCATAGTGGTAGTATTTCCGCCCATAGACGAAATATCCAATTTGCTAATATTGCAAGTTGCCCTGTTAACTTTTCTTGGAAGATGTCAACAAACTTTCGAACGTGGCGCCATGTTTGTTGCTCGTCGGGCACGGGAATGTCACGCGGGTGGCGACGTTATCGTCTTGCATGGAACCGATAAAGGAATCGTTAGCAAAGACGGCAAACGATGCCAAGGAATTGAAACACTGGGAGACGGTTCTCAACAAGAACCGGTTTTCGATTTCCATCCCTAGTCGGAGGTGGTTCTGCAGCACCGGCCATCTGCGGCCGAGCAGGGCCGTGTCGTCACTGTCATCTGATTGGCCGACAGCAACACGAAGCGGGGCAAGAGGCGCCTGACTTCGCCAAAGTCATAAGAATACAGTTTATACAATAAATATAATAATGTTTTACAACGCTGAACTATATTTACAATTTAAAAGGTACTTGTGGATGTTTTGTAATGATTGTGGTTTTAAAAAGAAATCGCAAGTGCACACCGCTTGCCTGGTCTGGTGTGTTCCCATTCACTTGAATGAGAGCTCCAGTGGCAGTTAAATGAATGAGGCTGAGCTCTCCATTCAGAAATAGCTTCGCAAGTCGATCGTGAAAGCAAGATCGCAATATTTCATCCATGGTGGTCCATATTAAATTGTAAATACGGTTCAATGTTGGCGCGACTTGCCACTCTTGAAATGTTCCGGCGAGCCGCACGCACTGCGGGAGTGCAAGCTTGGCTTGGACAGTTCAAACGATCCCGCCACCTTCCCGCCGCGCGCCTGTTGTAATGGATATGAAATGGCGGCCGTGTAGTGCCGTTCCGCACAGTGTGATGTGGTGCGGGGCTAATGGAAAAGCGGCATTTGATGGATTTGTGGATGAAGACTGATCAAAAGATAACACGAGTGCATTGTTAAATAGGTGAATAAAGTACAACCGAACTCACTGTTTTGCTCCAGTTGCCTTAAAATATACGATAAGATGCATGCTACTGTTTGTTTCTAGCTTGCATGTGTCCAATAACGCGTTGCGCATATTTCTTTCAATACTTTCCACGTGTACAGCACTTGTGAAATGCTTGTCAAAGTATGACTTTTTTTTTTATATTCTATGATTACATTGCATTTGGAACATAATAGTTCACCCCCGCTTTCGTGCAGAAGGTCCAGATACTGATTTGCACGGTCATTTGCCGTGATTTTAGTTGGTAGATGCTTCGCATTTTCTCTGCTGTCAATGTCAACATTCACTAGCATAGATATCTCTGTTCGCTAGCGTCTAAAATAGGATGTGACGTGTAGCTTTCTTTGTAAGTTCATCTTCGATGTGGGAGGCTTTTCTTCTTCATGTCTTATTTCTTCTTCTTGAGTTAGCTACTACTACAATTTCAAGTAGACCTCCCACGGAGCCATCTCAGACTAAATAACCCAAAACTGAAGTGAAAGGTGCCTTTTTTAAATGTAGATTTTCTTGATTTTGCGTTAATAGTTGTGATTGCAACTTCACAAAATCCTGGAGGGATTTGGTTTGCATTTTGAACAATTTAATACTGCCACTTGTAAACCTATTAAATTATGTCTCATTGTTTTTTCCCTCCACTTTAATACTATTGAATTTTTGTTATCACTATGTAATTTTGAGCCCGTTTCGACCATGCCAAATATGCAACACCAATCTTTAAATCTTTAAAAATTAAAAAAAACTTACCCATTTGTTGAAGAAGGACACAAAGCCATAGCCTTTAGATTTCCCTGTAGCCATATCTTTCACAACACGTGCATCTCTGTAGACAAAAAGACCAATCTCAGAACCAATGCTCAGATGCACCAAGATTAAACCCAATTAGCCCTTTTTGCTTTGAGATTGATGAGAAAATAACTAGGGCCCAACCGATTAATTGGGCGCCGATTATAATGGGCCAATTATCGCCCTTCAAACATCGGCCAAAACAATCAGCCAATTTGGCCAAATGGCCGATTATTTTTCCCTTAAAACGTTACCGAAGAAAACCAAAGTTTCCGACGCTGTGAAAGTACCCCGAGTGCACCAATTTGTTTGCGTAGCATTAGCAACTAGCAAGTGTGTAGCATATGTTATTCTGGTTTTTCTGTTGTCCTTTAAACTGTTTACAGTTGGAGTTAACTGTAAAACTAATATATATTATATGTAAATACAAAACTTCCTTTTTGCTTCATTTTTAAAACATCACTAGCCTAGCGCTAATGCTAAAATCGAAGGGAGGATCCCATTCAAATGCTACCAGGAAGTTAGCATCAACTTCGGCGTGTTTTTCCTTTGAATAACTAATATCTACAAACAAATGTGGGAACACATACCCGCGGGTAAGAAAACACTTCACAAAGGCACACATTCTTCCCAGTGTGTGAAAAATTCGTTATTTTAATAGAATTCAGTATCGGCCTCATATCGGTCAGGCCCTAGAAATAACCTGATCTCTTAAGCAGCCACCTGTATTTTCTTCCATCGCCAGTAGTTTAATGTAATCATCCATCCATCAATTTTCCGAACCGGATATCATGTTATTATATATTACTTACGATATTCTGCCAAACGGTCCAAAGGCAGCTTTGACGTCTTCTGTAGATATTTCTGGACTGAGGTCTCCAACAAAGACATGAAAGTGATCTTTGGAGGTGGGGGTGTACAAAAAAAACCACAATCAGAAATGTTCATGTTCAAAATGAATATTGTTTGATGATACAGATTGGAATCATACACAAAGAACACTGTGGAGTTTCAACTGACATGGCTGTGAAAGAGCTTATTCCCTGAATCAATTTATTCTATAAGAAAACTAGTGCATGTTTATTTTACTACTGAAACAATACTTTTAATAAAATGTTGGGATTCTTTGGGCAGCTTTCATTGCACAACCATGTGGAGTCCAGTAACGTATTTTCTTAGGAGGAACGGAGGGACACTTCAAGGTGCATCCAAGACACACCACAAGTGACTTTTATAATACAGATTTGATGCCAGACATGCAAATCTTTTTTCAGTCAGAGCTGCTCTTAAGCAGACCTTCATCAATTTGTGCCTGAACTCTGTTATGACATCTTGTGCACCGGTCAATATTTCTTTAAATATGTTGCTCATTAACAGTTTCCATTGCATCAAAAATTCCTATTAAAATGATCACAAAAAAGTATGTGACTTTCTCCAAATTACATAATTGTCCTTAGAGGATTAAGTAAGTACCATACCGTAACTTTGAGAAACGACTTACTCATTCTACGCACCGCAAAAATCGCACTTCAAAAGCAGATTTTCCTTTGTACTCATATTAAAACGTTTGCCTGATTTGCTGGTGTCCAGACAAAAAGATTGAATTATTATCTGAATAGTAATTTGATAGATTGAGATTTCTTGTGCTCAGACACATTTTTTGTGCAAAGAGCAGTTCTCTTACCTTGCTAACAATTTTGGCTGTCAACAGTAGCACCTTGGGAGGAGCTGACAACTTCCTGATGTGACACGCGCACTCACACAAAATCGGAAAACTGCAGAATGCCTCGGATATGCATCAATATAACGTAACATTTGACATAAAACATACTGGAATGAAGGCACACCTTTTTCACCATCCCTAAGCACCGGCAAACATCTATACAATGTGGCAATGTTATGTCACTTGTATTCATGAATGCACCCTCCACTAGGGATGCTCGATTATGAAGATAATATTCAACACAATTATTTTGGCAATAACTGAAACCACAATTATTTGTTGGGTAAAAAACAAGAAAATGTTTAAATGTAAAAAATATTAAGACAAATAAAATTATTTGAAACACTATTATTTGAAACACTCTTATGCAAGTTTATTTTGGATGAAAATTTATTTACAATTAGTCATTTTAAAATTTATAATAAAATAAAAGGTGCAAATGTATAAATGTAAAAAACTCAAACAACTCAAAATTAGTATTAATTGCCTTTTTTTTACGATTATGCTGATTTTGTAATTGTGGAGTGTAAAAATTGAATTTCGATTAATTACACTTTTGTTAATTTTTTTGCAAAAACATGTGTTATGCTCAAGAAATTACAGTGACTATCTGAAACTGAGGGAGAAAATACTTTTTGTAGCACATTGCGATCTGTAGAGTGATAGACACAAATCATTTGAACGAGTTGCAAATAAAACTGAGCTTCATGTTCTGTACACAGAATATAACATGATCCATTAAATAACTTGTACTTACTACTCGTGTCTTTTTTCTGGCTTGTTGGCGTAGTGGCCCAGTTGACTTTGACTTCCTGCAGAGGGACAAATAAAAGGCCAGGTGGGGTGGGATTTACAACAAGAGACCTGTGATGGAATCACACCAGTTGACCTTTTGACATTCTGACCAATGAGTACAAGTGGCATGATCACACCAATGTGTGACCGCTGCTTTAAACTAGCCTTCAGGGTTTTAGGTCATACAATTTTATAGTCGTGACAGCAATACAATATCCAGTTAACTCTGAAAACTTCCAATCTTGGTCTACAATTAATTGTTTTGTTTTTTAACTCATTCATTGCCATTGACGGCTATAAACGTAAAAAAAATATTTTTAACTATTTCTATTAGTTTAAAAAAAATCCACTTTTGTTAACAAGAGTATGAAAACCTAGATTTTTTTTATTGTTCATTTTGAACAGATATAAAATTTGATTAAATGTTTTAATCGCCTAACGCCCCAAATTTTTAATAATCTTTTCTTTTTTTAATAGCACCATCGAGAAATAAAGTGCCCATAAAACATTGGTTCAGTAAATCAGGATGGAACCATAATCCAACTGATTCTAACTACAAAAAACAATCAGGGATATTCAACATTATGAGGCACAAACATCATCCATGGAAGGACGGACTGTAAATTTGTCTTCACTGTTAAGATCTATGAAAGATAAGACTTTCCGAAGAATGAACCCAAAAAGCGGTACGGTGGCCGACTAATCAGCAGCACATTTTGAGGTCATGGGCTCTGGCCTTCCTGTGTGGAGCTTGCGTGCCTTATGTGGTTTTGTACAGGTACTCCAGTTTCCTCCAATTATATTTAAAATAAACACGGTAGGTTCATTGAGGACTCTAAAGATAGCGTCTATAGGTGTGAATAGGTAATTTCTCTATATGTGAAGTAAATGATTTCCCTTTCTATTAAGTGCTAAATCCAACCGTCAGCACATGCTGAAGTCACAGTCAATTTTAAGTAACGCAATAAAATATCTTATACAAACAAGGAAGTCTGCGGGTCAACTGAAATGCACGCACTCCAGCATTTCATTAGTTCGTTTTTTTTTTTAAACAGTCACTACATGTACCTTTATAAACAACAATAGTGAAGGTTAATGTAAATTTTATCAACATTACTGATTTGGGGTAGCATCTTTACACGGGCCGCAAATATGCTTTCTACATGACTGCTAGGGGAGCATGGCTGTAAAAAACGTTGCACATTACACTGGAATACGTGTGGCACAGCGCGACTGATGCAATAAGAGCATGACACAGTGAGTGGCTGACATGATAATTAGTGTTGTTCCAATACCACTTTTTGGGCACCGACACCCAGTTTTGCCGTATCGGCCGATGCCAAACCGATACCTAGTTTTGTTTGTTTGTTTTTTAAACATGAAAAAGCTGCCCTGCCATTGGTTCATAGAACTCAAGGGCCAATAGGATATCTTGGCTCGGCGTCACGCATCAGTCAATGTCGCGCATGAGCAAGACAAAAGATGCTGCATCCACAGTCCTATATTAGCGTCAGAAATAATGTATCGGCATGTTACTTGTTAGTACTTGTCGATGCAACTTTTCTTAATGCTGTTTCGGGGCCTCTCCCAACATTGGTATTGGAACAACAATAATACTAATCACGCAACAACATATCGATAATGAAATGTTGCCAACACCAATAAATATCTACTTTTATCGATACTATATTGTAGCAGAGTACATTCTTTGAAAATAACGAATGAGTTTTAGTAGTAGATACTTTGAATGGTATTTTTTCCTCTGAATGCTGACTTTGTGTTTTATCTGTTTAACAATTTATTTTGATTTGATAAAAAAAGAAAAGATTAATAAATATCGAAATACTGATTTGAAACACTATTTTGTGATACATTTTTCAGCCCTATAACGCAGCCTTAATCGTCACTGCATATTAGCTGTGAAATATCTAATATGGCAGGTCCTTCGTGTGTGTGTGTTCAAAAACTGTCAAGTTCAAGGTTAAACACCAAGCCAACCCAATATCCACTCACCCTGTAGTTACGATAGCTTACCTTACCCATTATTTTCCTTCCATTCATGGCTGCCAATGAGGCAGCAGCATGCCTGTGGTCATAGAACTCCACAAAGCAGTAGGGATCATTTCCAGCTGTCTGTAAATTGCAAAACAAGACTGATATTAAGTCTAAACAATAGTATCACTGTCACAGACACGATAGTGTAATGTAGTTTGTGGTGTTATGGCCCAAGATAAACAATACACGTAAATCAGTAAAATACACCTGCAGTTGAAGACCGTCATAAGCCACAACCTAAACACACACGGACAAAATTGTTGGTACCCCTCTGTTAAAGAAAAAACAACATTGGTCACACAAATAACTTAAATCTGCAAAAATAATACATAGAAATGTAATTAAATTTAACCCATGAAAATTACTTTTGAAAAGTGGCTAAACACAATTATTGAATTAAAAAAAAAACTTGTGAAACAGGCTGGGACAAAAATGATGGCGCCGTCACTGCCCCTAGTCCTAGAACATATAGAAAATAATTTGGACATCAACACATAGAATCACAGGTGTCTTCACACTTGTATTTAAAGAGTGACAAGTAGTCGGTGTGCCGTTTAACATGGTGTGTAGCACAGAAACAAGAAACTCAAAGAGAGTTGTCTAAGGAGATTAGAAAGAAAATTCTAGACAATCAACGTTAAATGTAACGGCAACAAGACCATCTACAAGCAATTTGATGTTGCTGTAACTATATTGCACATTTTATTCAGAAATGCAATGCTATGCTCAAACCGGACACGAAATATCGCGTAGCCCCACGTCTCGCGTGCTTATGTTCGCGGGGGAACTACATGGGGTCTGCTTCGAGCGTAGAAGAGGAGGGGCTCCGGGCTCTTGTTTGACAGTTCAACAAGTTATAAACAAGTCGATACACTCACTAGAAACATCAACTTCCTCACTCCCCATTCTCCATGAATGCCCCTTTTTAGTGGATCAAGTTGGCTCTAAAACGCCAATTGACCGGAGCCATGACATTAACATCTTCTGATTGGCCGATAGATCTAGGCATTTCTTAAGCAATGCAGCAAGGAACTCCGCTGACCGCTGCACACACCTATTTCCTGGTTTTAAAGCCAACAACAGACAGAACCATCTGCAGGTGCCTACACATAATTATATTTTATACTGTCGTGGCTGTACATATTTGTACTGTACATTTGGTGTTTTTGTTAGATGGCAGCTGGCGGGCTGTGGCATTCGGTAATCTGTAATGGAAAAGCAGCAACGAAAGACACTCTTAGTTTTGCGCCTGCTTTGCTATATCTGTTCCACTAGGGTAGGGCTGTGCATTCAATCGAAATTCAATCACAATTTCGATTATTACTCTCCACGATTACAAAATTGACATAATCGTACAAAAACAATTATTAATACTGCGCCGCAACGAGTCCTCGTCATTTCTGCCTGGATAATCGCTGAGATCGTCATAGTCAAGCTAATGGCAGTATGCATGACATTGTATTGTACGCCGCCTGTTGCCACCATTTAGCGAGCTACCAGCAGCAAGCTAGCCGCGCTAGCTAGCAGCGGTAAAGTGCTCCAACCGTATTTATTTTCAAATGCGCAAATACTACAGCCCGTACTAGACAGCTGGGGTAGGCTTCAGCGGGCCCGCGACCCTCATGAGTATTAGCGGTTCAGAAAATGGATTGATGGACTGTGCGCACTTCACACTTTGATACTGACAGCCAGACTAATTTGCCGTTCCTACTGATCACTTATTAACAAACCAGACTTACTCAAATATGCTATTTATTTAGCCGACAAAATCGCTATTGTGGGTCTGACGTCACTTTAGTTCCATTGACCAAAATCTATTGGGGGAGATTTGTCTAAAATCTCACTGTTTCAGAGGAAAATAGTTTGCTGACAAGCACAGTTTAAGTAAAAATAGATAAATAGTTGATCATCTAAAAATGAAAACCAGTTGGTTGTTAATTTTTACATGCAAATGTGTTTTCTGTCTTCTATATTTATAATTGTTCTTTAACCAAGAAAGTATATACAGGTATATTTTTATTTCTATCCAAATACCCGATTATTTGCTAGAATTTTTAGTAGGATATCCGAATGCCAA
Source organism: Vanacampus margaritifer (assembly GCF_051991255.1). Taxonomy (NCBI): domain Eukaryota; kingdom Metazoa; phylum Chordata; class Actinopteri; order Syngnathiformes; family Syngnathidae; genus Vanacampus; species Vanacampus margaritifer. The sequence goes on from NC_135434.1 coordinate 22,908,242, forward strand.
AATATTCGATAGCTGCAACCCTAATGATATTAATTTTGAGTTGTTTTGAGGCATGCCCACATGAGTTCTTTCACCGCATGCCCCTGTCAAAACTAGCTTGCCACATGCTGCGCCCCAACTTCAAATTTTTGCAAACATAAATAATATATATTATTATAAATTCTGTATGGTCTGAAAGAAACTCACATAATTATAGTGTTTCAAATAATTTTATTTGTCTTAATATTTTCAAATGTTTAAAAAATTTCTTGTTTTGAACCAAAAGATAATCGTTTTCAATAACCGTGATTTCAATTATTACCAAAATAATTGTGATATTTTTTCTTTCCATAATCGAGCAGCCCTACACTAGGGTGTCTAGAATTAACGTATTCCAGAAAGATATTCTCAGTCACAGGTCTTGTAACAAGATAATGACACAATACACATGGGTAAAAAATAAAATAAAATAAAAAGTACCCAAGAACAGCTGAGATCAACACATTGGACTATTCTTACCTTCTGGGCCCCGATAAAATCCTATTAGACTTCGTTGGAAAAAGCTGAAACATGCTATATGGACTAAGAACCTTTCAAACCTGAAACACTTAGAGCAGTTTGCTAATGCAGAGTGGGCCAAACTATATGCAGAGAGGTGCAGAAGTGTCACTGAAAGTTTCAAAAATTGCTTGATTGCAGTGATTGCCTCAAAAGATTGTGGAATTACATTTTAAGTTATGGGGCCCATTTTTTGTTTTAAATTATAATTCTGTTGAACTACACTTCATATGCAATGTCTTACTGTCATTGGTTAATTTGCATTAAACGTCTATACGTCATTTTGTCGGATTCAAGTTTTTTTGTCACCACTGTGGGTTTTTCTTTTAATAACAACGGGGACCAACAATTTTGTCCACGTGTGTACCCAACTGTGCTAATGTAATGGACCACTACTATCAAAACAATATTTGCAAGGACACTCACATCAAAAATCATTTTACAGCTTTTGCAGGGTCCTATCTGTTGGAAGACCTGCAGAATGAGGGGCTCCGTTACATCCCTGGACAAATTCCCCACATACCTACAAGAAAAGTTAAAAGGTGGCGAAATCAAGTGTTTGTCAAACAGGAAGTAGCATGCAAACAAAGGCTAGGAACAGGGCTAGCTTTTAGTAAACACGAACTGAATGCCGCGACGTGGGAAAATATAATCTCAAACGGTAATAATGATGCCATTTTGTACCATCCCGATCATGGAAGCAAGGTCGCCCCTTTACGTGAGTTGTCCCGGGTTGTCTTACGAGCGTTGACGTGGCTTGGCTTTCAGCTACCTTAGGATAGCTGAAACGGGCCTCATGCTAAGGTAGTTGACAACTATCGTCACTGATAATTTATCAAAAGACAATGCTTGGAAAAAATATTATTGCGGACAGTCGAGTAATTAAAAACGCTCTTTTAATTACGATGTAAACCAACTGAAATAGAAATTACAACGCTCATTACGCTAGCTAATATCAGCTAGCCTTCGCTAGCCAGTTTCATGTGCAAAACCTCGATTCCGGTGCCTCATACTGTTTAAGACAACGTTTTCTTCATTCGCGCATGGTATATCACAATGTACATGTTAACGCCATGAAAATGTAATGCAAGTAAAATAACGAGTGTGCTTGAATCCCGGTGTCGCAAATCCAAACTCAAAACGTGGAGACGTTTCAGACGCGCCATAGCAGCATTCCCATTCCAGGAGATAGACGAGGCCGTTGTACTCACAATGTTCTTGGTTGGTCGTCGTCCATCATCAAGGTTTAGTGGTCGCGTCCCTGAGAGGTCCTTAAATCAGTGACATACAAATTGTTTTTGTTGACCTCTGCGACTGAAGGGGAAAGAAAGTCTGAAGCGCCAAAGCTATCCAAAAAATGTCAGCGGTTGCCTCGGCTCGCGGACGCAGCACATTCAGACAGCCTCCGTCTGATGCAAACAATAGGAAGTTGAAGATGGCGGAAGAGCGGCGTCAGCAGCGTCAACCTGCGCGCTCTGGTGAAACGAAATCAAGCGTACACATGCGCACGCACCGAGATGACATTAAGACAAATCAAGCGCTCCCACGCTAAAAACAGCTCCCAACACATGGACGGCATCAAAAACTCAACCGTAACTAACTGTAACTTTAATTGCAAGATTATGTTTTGACTGAGGCAATTTGGGATTACGTGCTTTCTTAAACTGCAACGCCGAATGATATACAACACTAATTAACGCATAAAACGACTAATTTATTTATTTATTTATTTATTTTTAAACTTGTGTATTTGTCATTAGTACTAGATATTTTAAATATTCTTTGCTATGAGTGAGTCCTGTGTATGCGGGTTGCTTCCAAGGGTAGGCAGTAGTTGTCAGACACTAAAGATGAAGAAGATTTTAGACGAGTCGAGCTGCAGCACTGATCTGTATATAAGTGGATAGCTGCTAGGCCAAAGACTTTTGAAGCCGCGAGAGCGCCATATTACTACTCCCAAGAAACGTTTCTCCACATACGATCCTATACATTTACAGAAATTGGAAAACATTTTAGACAATACTTTGTAGAAATAGCATGATTTATGATGTTTTAAATTTGTTTAACATAAACAAGAGGACTTAAGACATTTTACAACATGCCTTAAATACATGTCTAAATTATATAGCCTACTAAATGTTATATATATATATATATATATATATATATATAACACCAACCTGTAATTCAACAAAAGATGCCTCTGCCAAATCTAATATTGGGGTTTAAGGAACTGAGCGATAAAAGGAAAAAGGGGGTCTTCAAAGATGGGAGTGGTAAAATGGTCGCCCTGTGGCTTCAATGGCTTGCACGGGTGTGTATGGGTTATCACCTATCCAGTAATATAACATATCAATCGGTGAGCTAGACCCTCTCTTGGAAGATTTTGGTGGTGGAACAAACATGGCGGCACGTGTGGGTTGTGAACATTATGCGCGGAGCTGCTTATTGAAAGTAAGTTTGTTTTCTTAGTCGTCCCTTCTCATCTACCTCATATATTAACACCAAATACAGTTCAAATGTAGGAATGAACCCCTGGTACAATAAGTATTTGTGGTGACTTATGCAAACAACGAGCCTAGCCTACGCTTGTTACTTATGCATATCTATGCACGTTGCATCAGTATATTCATAATAGTGCACGATAGTCCTAGCGTTTGGGAAATCGTACATGCTCTCCAGTCAGATAACGTGCTAATTTAGCTTCATGCCGTGTGATGATATCCTAGATGTTAATCACAATCATCAATTGTTATTTTGCCGTGAACGGCTCTGATTGGTCAGTCGCATGGCGTGAATTTATATTTTACCGGGATCACCGTAGATTAGCCGTGAATAGGTTATGTTTGCGTGGTGCGTAAACCGCTGGGAATTTTATATTTTGCCGTGAGTCACGCGCTGTGCGTGGCTCATGCCTCGAGTCTCCCCTTCGGTCTCTTTTCGCCAAGTTTTAGTTACTCTACATAATACTCTAACCCGAACGATAACCGTCAGAGTAATTGTTTGATTCTTCAACAAACACGTGCAATAAAACGGCTTGTTTACAACTCCCGACAGGGTGTACATTTTTGATTCACGGCCAACTAACGCTATGTGGCGAATTGCCAGTCATGGCAAAATAATCACTGCGAAATATTGTGGCATACGGTGAGCTTCATGGCTGGTGAGGCACTTATATTGCAGTCGTTTTTACAAATGAGTAAACAATCTAAGTTATTTTCTGTTATGAATCCCCAAGGAACAGGTTTCCCTTCCAAAGCAAGAAATTCAATAACAGCTCCCCACTTCTATGGACATCCAACAGTGATGTACTGGTAATTTCCAAAATTGGATTTTGTTTTTGGTTTGTTTTTTTAGATACATCTTCAAACAAAAAGTATCTAAACTGCAAACTGTTGTTTGAAAAATTATTTAGATCGTTAGTATATTAAATGAAATTGTGCTCATTACTTTTTGACAGCCCCTTATGGCTGTTGGTTGTTTCATTAGCACTGCTGACTTGGGACACGGGGACCGAGTTTCAAACACTAACGTCCAGTTGGGTCCTTAGGCAAGACCCTTTACACTAAAAAATGTGTGGGGTTGCATCAGAAAGGGTATCCGGTGTAATAACTTTGCCAAACATGTAGTGCGAGTGACCCCTGACAAAAGCCGAAAGCCACTTTTTCTTCTTTTTGACAGCCCCTCATAATAGTGTGTTGGTATTGAGGGGTAGGTAAAAGTTAAGAAATGTTTCACATATTCCAGTTTAAGACAGGTACTTAACACCACAACTGCATATCACTGGAAGGCAGCATATTGCCCTATGTTGGCATGCTCAGTCAATTACCCTAAATTGAATCCCCAATTCAATTTAGGGTAATTGAAAATGGGTGAGAAATGTCTATGGTTGTAATTATTACTATGTGGGTATAATATAATGATGAATATTATATTTGTGTCATCTAGGCACCTTGCTGTGGTAAACTGTATGTGTGTAGGCTGTGCCATGATGCAGAGGAGAACCACCAGATGGACCGATTTAAAGTGGAGGAGGTGCAATGTTCTGAGTGTCAAACATTACAGCAGGTAAATTACATCATAATCCTTTGCTCCATCAACACATTATAGTTGAACTTGAAATGTGGTTGGTTATTATCTACACTTGGCCACTACGACACATCAAATGATATGGAATTTTATTTTAATTTGATACATGACAACATTTTCAGCTCAAGAATTAAGTGTATTTTGTTGAACATACATTAATTTATTGCAGCAGGTGTTCATTACATTGCATCTGACCACCATCTAAATATTATCTCTCGCCCTTTGCTAGGCACAACAGGCATGCCAACAGTGTCATGTGCAATTTGGGGAGTATTACTGTGACATTTGCCACTTGTTTGACAAAGATAAAAAACAGTACCACTGTCATCCCTGTGGCATATGTAGGTGAGTTACTACATTTGTCAATCCCTATTTTTGCTACTTGTAACTTTTTGTATGCAAAAATGTTACATCAATGAATGTGCTAATGAGTACTTTTCCATCAGGATCGGGCCAAGAGAGAAGTATTTCCATTGTGAGAAGTGCAATTTGTGTTTAGCGCAGGACCTGCAAGGGAACCACAAAGTGATTATCAGTGTGCATTTCCCCGAACATTTCAAATCATAAATATCTTTTGTAGACAAGGAACTATATTTTAACTGCTTTTTGTTTTGTTTTATTTTTTTTGTCTTCCAGTGTGTTGAGAATGTTTCCAGGCAGAACTGCCCAGTGTGTATGGAGGTAATGAAATGTATTCAATGGGCTGGTTAGGAAAGCAATGCCGGATGTGTGGCTTCCATATTCATTTACAGACGTAATATTTTGCGTGCACATACAGGATATCCACACGTCTCGAATTGGGGCACACGTTCTTCCCTGTGGTCACCTTCTCCATAAGTATAATTCTTCACACTTCCATACAATCTCTGCTCTGTTTTTAATAATTAAGTACATATTTTGAGCATCAATGAAACACAGTTGTGACTTAAAGCTACAAAATAACATTTGTTATTGCAGGAGCTGTTTTGATGACATGGTCAATACTAGGTATGTCTATTGCACAGTAATTGGCAGATGTTTTTTTTTTTTAAGTACTGGTAGTATATTTCAGCCTGTCATGTTTTTTTTTTTTTTTTTTAGAGCTGTCAAACGATGACATTTTTTAATCAGATTAATCACATTTTAGAATTTTGATTAATCACTTACTAAAAAAGGCATTTTTATCCCAAAAAATTCCCTGCCAAATTTGAAGAGCACCACACCGGTTATGTGTTAATTCTTTTAACATTTCATGTTATGAAGATGTCTTCAACATTTTTTGATCCACTGCACATGCTCATCCTCCTCTTTTTCTAATAAATTAATTACTTGCATAATTTAAAATGGAAAGAAATGACCCCAATATTTTGACATGAACAAATATTCTAAATGTGATGCGCAAACATTTGTTAAATGCTTTACTTTAATGCATGTAATTGTGTTTATTGCTCAAACACAACCTGTGCTACCTTAAACGCAGCCATCACGCTAAAGGATAATCTATAGTCAAAATTATTAAATGCGATTAATCTGCGTTAATTGATGATTAATGCGATACTTTTTTGCGATTGATTAATCAGTTAACGCTTTAACTTTGACAGCACTAGTTTTTTCCCCCCACTAATAACATTACCATTTCCCTTTTGTTGTAGTGCTTATCGCTGCCCTCTTTGCATGCACTCTGTCTGGAACATGGAAGAACACTGGAATCAGATGGACAAAGAGATTGCCCAGTCACCGATGCCCACTGAGTACCAGGGCACCACTGTCAAAGTATGCAGCATTTTGGTTTAAATTATTTGTTTAGTTAGAGACTAATAGAACAAAAAGTTGGCACACTCATCATATTAAATGTACTGTATGTCATTTAAAATAAATGCATCATAACTTTTCTTTCTTTTTAATTAATTAATTCCCTCCCTTGCTCAGATTATGTGCAATGACTGCCAAGCCCACTGTACAGTGCCTTTTCATGTCCTGGGGATGAAGTGTGCTGGCTGCGGCTCCTATAACACTGCACAGGATGGAGGACTCATTCAGCAGCCTCAACAGCAGCCTCAACAGCAGCATCCAGAGCCAGAGAATGACAATGATACAGATACAAATGCAGAGCAGCAACATGATCAATCTGAGTCAGCTTCGCCACATTAGCACAAACAGTATCTCACAAAAGTGAGTACAACCCTCACTTTCTGCAGATATTGGATTAACAACTTTTCATGAAACAAACTGCTTTGAAGAAATTACACTTTGACACAATAAAAAAGTAGTCTGTGTACAGCTTGTATAACTGAATTTATTGTTCCCTTAAAATAACTCAAAACAGACATTAATAGCTACAACCTTGGCAACAAAAGTGATTGTACCGCCAAGTAAGAAAGTGTCAATATGATGAGACCAAGATAAAATAAATAAAAAAACGTGAAGTAAAAGTGTGTCTTACCTAGTTATGGGTAAATGAAGCGTGTCGGCACGTTTGGTAAACTGATACTGTGTTGGCACTATGTCAGTTACTATGTCACTCTATTGCGCAATGGCAACTGCTGGATCTTACCGATCCCTTAAAATAAACCAATCTTTTCCACCGGAAAGTCAGACACTGTCCTCTTCTTCTGAGATGAATAATAGGCTTTACATTTGTTATTTGAGAGAACTACTTCATGTGCAGTTACAAGAACCCGTTTGTATTATTTCACAGATATTTTTCAATGGTTTCCAATAAGACACAATTGGAACACTGAAGGCTGCTTATTTTTATTTATTTTTTAAAATTGGGACCGGAGAAAGTTTTTTCCCAATGTTGGCAGTAAAAGTGATTTGGAAAACACAAGGTATTGATGTGACTTAATGTGCTGTGGATGGAGATAAAGCCTGGAAGTTTGATGTTCAAATTAGAGCTGGGTTTTTTTAAAAAATTAAATAGTCGATATCGAATCAATTATTTAAATATCTCTTTTCCCACAATTTCTTAAGGCAATAGAATTTTAAAGGCTTTTTTTTGTATCTTACTGTTTTCTTGAAATTTACTGTTCACAATGATTTAAAAGTATTTTCTTACATTTATGAAAGACCCGACTTATTGAACAAGTCAGAATATTTTAAGTTTATATTTACAATTATTAAATTAGAATTATGAACATATTTTCATCTAATCTTTCCTGATGTCAATGTTTGTGTCACACTTACAACACATCTGGCTTTCATTAATAAACTAAATCATTTAAAAAGTTACTTCCTCCGCAAACTTTGGAATTTAATATTGGGGTAGTTTTTATCATGTCCTTGACATTTGCAAAGAATTGAAGTTCCATAATGAATCCATATTCTGTTGAAGTGAAGTAAATCGAATTAAACTCTTGTGCATCGAATCGATTGAGAAAATTTGAATCGATAACCAGCCCTAGTTCAAATGTAAAATTAACTAAATAATTCCACAAATGAAATTGTCATTTTAAAATATAATTTATTCTCAACAGGGCATCAAAACCATTGTCTCTTGGTGAATGTGTCAACTGTGCAACACTTTAACCGTTGAGCTAAATATCCTACGTGTATTATTAGATGGTGAATTGCACCCTTATGGTACCACAAGGTGAAAAATATTTTTTTAGGGAATCCGTATGAAACTGTTTTGAAGGGAAGAACTGAGCTTTAAAAAACGTTTGATTCCTTAGGCAGCGACGCAACCCGCTGGCAAATGCGCTATAGTTTGGCCTAAAATGGTAAATGAACTGCTTTTTAACTACAGTATACCATATGGTGCCCAAAGCGATTTAATGCCTCACATTCACCCATTCACACACCAATGGTCGGCTGCTGCCACGCCCACTGGGAACAAATTGGGGTTCAGTCAGTGTCTTCACCGATCATTGACAGGTGTAGTGATGAGTGACACAGTGGGTGACTTTTTCTCCAAGCGATAGGCGCATCGACATGAGGGATCGCTCTTATTAATTCGATGAGTGCGCTGACATGTTAATGCACATGGACCCATCACTAGTCTTGCCTACAGTCAAGCATGGTGGTGAGAGCTGTCATGGTCTGTGGTTACATGAGTGCTACCAGCATTGGGGAGTCTGTGAAATACTCAAACAGCACGACCCCTCTGTCTCCTGAAATGGGATGCAGGGTTATATCCTGACGAACCCAAACACAACTGTAAGATAACCACTGCCTTGTTAAAGGCATGTTTCTAGACCTAAATCCCATCTTGGGAGCATCCTCAAGGTAAAGTCTTGAATATCTGCCAGCTCTGTGATGTTATCATGGAGGAGTGGAAGATGATTCCAATGTGAACCTGATGAACTCTATACCCAAGACAGTTAAGGCAGTGCTGAAAAAGAATGGCAGTTACACAAAGTATTGACACTTAGGGTATTTTAACTTAGGAGTGTACTCATTTTTGTTGCCAGGGGTTTAGCTACTAATGGCGTGTTTTGAGGGCACCATAAATCAACACTGTTAAGCTGTACGCTGACTACTTTTCATTGTCGTCCCATGAAAAAATATCTGCAGAAATGTGAGGCATGTACTCAATTTTTTGGAGATACTGTATATTATTTTAGATTTTCCTCATTTTAATTTACTTTTATTTTAAACGCTGCAATTGGTTGGCAATCAGTCCAGGGTGCACACCGTCTCTTGCCCAGTCTTCTGGGTTAGGCTCCATCGACCTGTGACCCTAACGCAAATGTTATTGCATATAAATGGGTATTGTAAAACTGAGTAAATATTTACATTGTATAGTTCCCAAGTTTCTTTTCCCACCTAAATTACCAGGTTAAAAGAGAGCCAATCTGTTCTCACATTTCTAGTAAACCAAATTAACCTAACTATATTAGCATTGCATGTTTCCCTTACAAAGTCATTATTATCAGATGCTGAACAGTATTTTCTGTTAAATTGGGTGATGTATTTTTCTGTTAAATATACAGTAGTTCCGAAGTTTGGTGACAGTAATGAGAAATTACTAAACTATTTTGAACAATCACTGTTAGGAATATGCACGTATAAATATTAAGAGAAAGTTTGTACTTGAGGGGCTACAAATTTGAATACACTATTTAAATAACTACCTGGTATCATAAAAAGCAATGTGGTGTACCATATGTGAATTGTAAGTCTGCTACATCGATCATAATTGAAGTGACCTTTTTTCATGTTTCTAATGGCTGACTGCATGGGTTCAACACAAGTTGTCTGATGAATGCAGTACTTTTAAATCAAGTCAATAAAGTTCTAGTTTACTGTACAGTACTTTTGATGTGAAAATGTGAACACTCTAAAGACCAATCATGTGCAATGATTATGGGGAGCGGATTTGTTCTTTCTGGATAATAGCCTAACCTTCCAACTGCTTATGTTTAAAGCAGAAGTCAAATAGAGAAGTTTCTTTGCGATATGTGCCCTCACTAGTCTGAACATTGTATTCTGATTAGTGTTGCGTTTGTGGAATATAAATTTAGCAGGGGGGAATGCACCTGTTTGCCACTTGCTGCCAACTGAAATTATCAACATTACAGTGCCCCCGGGCTCAACTTGCAAACATCACGGCTCCCCTGTCTTCTGAGTTTGTTTACGGATTATTCAGAATACCATTTAGACTAGTAGGGGCACAGAGAACAATGAAATTTGTTTCAAAGAAAAGTGATCACTTGACGTCCACTTTAACTGTTCAGTTTAGGCAATGATGTAGGCCAATATTGACAATTCTGAACTATACTGGTTTACATAAAAACAGCCTATAGGTAGAGTGCCTATAGTAGTAAACCCTTGTATGCATTAGAGGGAAATGATTGCCTTGCAGGGGGGAAAGAAGCTTTTGTATATTGTCATGAGATGTGAGTTTTTGTTTAGCTCCTGGATGTAAACTTTTTGATTGTTGCTACTCAATACCTATTGTACAACTGTCACTTTTGACATTCACAGCCGCCGCCACCAAGCACTGTGTGACCTTATTTTCAGGCCCATAACTGTAATTGGCAAGAATTGTAAAAGGGGTCAAATGTAGACAGGTCAAATTTAATTAAACGTAATAAATCAGAAGTAGATGTAGAGGAGAAATATTAGTCACTCACCTCTTTGGACTCAAACATTCTACCCATAGGTAGTGTTCGTCGGCAGCCCTGCAAGTCTGTCATATAATCTGTGTAAATGGTTTAGTCATCCTCATGTTCAATACCACTTTTTTTCCCCCCATATCGATACCAGTAAGAGTACTCGACTCAGAGTAGTCCCCATAATGATACCACTAGTACTTTTGATACACATCAACCCACCACCCAAAATACTTTTTTTTTTTACAGATCTATACATTACCTTGTAGCATTTTTCCTTTAAAAAAAATGGCATGAAATTTCCCTCTTTCCATCCAAACTTCAGCTACCCCATCATTAGCCGCCACTGTTGAGTACAGATACCTTAAAATAAGGCCCGATATCACAGTTATTGGCACTGACCTGGCCATCCCCATTAATATTTAATGTTCCACTGGCCATTATAGTTCCTGTACCCAACAAAGTAAAACATTTATCCCATAGAAATAGAAAATATATTTACTGTAATTTAAACAAACGTAAGTCTACTAATATATAGCTCAGATTTGACATAAATATGCACTCATTTGTGAAAAGGAAACTATACTTTCCTCAAAATGGGGGTGGGGGGCTTAGTGGTCCATAATTTGTCAAAACCCTTCACTGGTTTTTGCCCAATCCAATTTATTTTATTTAAGAAGAAAGACATTTGAAAGTCATTACAATCCATTTACATTAAATTCCTGATGCATCAACTAAGTATCATTGTCAATTTTATTGGCTATTCTTTCAATATTTCTTGCAGTATCGCATCACATTAGATCATGGTAAATTGAAATTCCATTGCATGTGATGGATGGCTTCACTAACAGCCCAACTAAGTAAAGAATTGTAGACAGACAACTACAGGAAAACATGGAAGATGCAAACTTTATTTAAAATACTTTTGGCACCGAACTAGTCCACAGACCCCGGTTCCTGGGGAGGGGTGGAGAGGAAGGTAAGTCATATACCACAAACTATGGCATTGGTACATTAATGTTACCTGTTTTTTTTCATGGTCTGCTACTGAAGTTTCTGCAGTATGAGCCACTGCAGTTTTGCCATCTAGGTCAGTCATACTCGTTTCCTTCACCGCTTCTGGAGTTGCCCTGCAAATTAGATTTACAACATGCAGATTGTATGTTTATATTTGTCAATGATTAAGCATGGGGAATTGTTAAATTTAGGAGTGGGGGAATAAACCTTGAGCCGGTGCTTCTTTTCCAAATCATGACAATGACAACAACAATGATAATCACTGCACTGAGGCCAGCTGCTCCAAACACAATGGGAAGCAGCATGGATTTGTCCTGACATGAATCACCACTGTAGCCCAGTGAACACACACAAGTTGTTTCTTCACTGATCTCAACACAGCGTCCATTTCCACTGCAGCGCATCTGGCTGCACATTTGAGCATTCAAATTTAAACGCTGTTTGCTGCCATTTGTGGTAGCGCTAACAGAGACGGGATGAGTTGCTGGCACAGTCGGGGAAATTGGAGATTTGGTGATAGCAGGTAACTTGACCCCAGACCTGGGTTTTAAAATGACACCTGCAGGGACAAAATTTAACAGTGTTGCATATACATCAGCACCGTTGTATTGTCATCCAATGTTAACATTTTCGGTTTAAAAATCAAAACTCACAATTTTCATCCGAATGGTCAACGCAGTCTACATGTCCATCACAGAACTTCTCCTCAGACTGGCAAGAAAGTTGATCCAGACATGACTTACTGCCAGCTGGGCAGCGCTGCTCTGGGGAACAGTGGGTGGCATTCACATTGGCATGGTCATGGGCACACTTGCATGTTCGACCATTTGGGGTGGCCAAGCACAGGTGCTGGCAGTTGCCATTCTTCTCTTTACACTGGTTAGTGCCTGTCATATTTGGGACACCTTTAAATTCCATCTTACTCACACATTCAACTCAATTGTTTTAAGTTTTACATACCAGCCTCACTAGATTTGCCAATAGCCTTCATGTTAATCACTTCTGTGCCAACCTCAAACCACAACTTGTTCTGTTGCTGGTCATCGGTGTACCAGAGTCTGGTCTTATCTATATGAGAGAAAGGAAAATGAAAGCTGCAGTTGTTTGCTTTGATACTGGTAAAAATTGATAGCAGGTATGTTGACATTTAAAAGTCATTACCACTGACAGTCATCCAGATCAGTGTCTGTTCACTGAGCGCTACTGCAGCTAAGCCATCAGCTACCTTTAATTCTTTGTATCCAGAGCCATCTAGATGAATAGATCCAATCACATATAGACCTACAAAAAGAGCCATTAGGTTTTTGATCATATCTTAAAAATGGAACAAATCTGTCATCTCTGCACAAAGAGAGGCAATCCTTACTAGTGTCAGCCCAGAGAATAGTTTCCCCGTCAGCGGAGAAGACCAGAGAGTTTGGTTGGACGCCATTCTTCCACACTACTATTCTCTCAGCACCATCCATGTTGGCACACTCTATAGTAGCTACTGGGCTTGTGTCCTGCAGACGATTTGTGAAACAGACTCTGCCCCCTGGTGGGTGGAGAGCAATGGATTCCACCCCACTAATATCATCCTTTATCAAAACTGTAGTGTATACGCCACTGTAGGAGGTCACATGCAAACGTGGTTGCTTGCTGCTGCTCCAGTAGATATTGAAGGTTACCCAGTCCAAGGCCATAGCAGTGATTGTGTCGCCAAGGAGCTTAAGAAGTTGGCCTTTTGGGACCAAATTTAAGTCCTTGAGTTTGAAGGAGCTGAGGGAAGTTGTGCCGTCATCAGCCAAAAGGAGAACGTGGTCATGTAGGCTGTAGTCCATTATTGCCGCTTCATTGACATTTGGTATCTGCAAAGCTGTATGTTCAGGCCAGCCCTTCAGCTCTGCTGAAGCGTGTCGGGCCTGTAGGTAAATCTGTATAACACATTAACATGTCCACACTTGCGTTCAATAAATTACAGTACATAAACATTGCAAAACCTTTCATGGTGTTAACCAGTAAGTAGGAACAGATGCACACAAAAAAATGCAGACCTTTGTGACAGTGGAGGGAGATAGCATCAACAGGAAGGCTGTATCAACGAAGTTGGTGCAAGTCAGGCCATCGTCAGCAAGAAGAAGATCAGAGGGACACTTGCATACAGCTTTGAGCCCAGGGGCCAAAACGCACATGTGAGAACAGTCCATCTTGCAGGGATTTTTGTAGCTTTGCTGTAATATCTGGTGCACAATCTAAAGATCAGGAATTGCAATTTAGAAGGATTGAATACTTAAATTTAAGGCATACTTGACTCATTAAACGTATTTTGTCCAGAATGGAATTGATAACTACATTATTTTTTTTATACAATTAATACCTTAAAAAATTGTTTCCACTTGCCGTTAACTGAAGATGGCATCACCTGTGCTGAGGAAGTAGGTAACTACCAATCATGGCTCACCCGTTTTCTGGGTTTGGTCAGCAAACGGAGTTATGATTGGTCGTCGTCACAGGTGATGTCATCTTCAGTCGACAGCAAGTGGAAAAAAATAGTTTTTAAAGGTATTATTTTTACATGAAAAATAACAGTCATCAAATTCATTCTGGCCAAAATATTAACCTTTTACTGCTGAAAATGGCTCAATGAGTCAAGTATCCCTTTAAATAGTTTAGTTGACAATCTACTCAGGATGATTATAAGTTATACAGTGTGACAATACAGCACGCTCCGATACAATTCTTTGTCAATTTCCATCCAATGGTATACATTGTCAACTTGCCTTTACACCAAAAGGTTGTCTTGGTCTCTTCAAGAGAACTTGAACATTTTTCCCAGTAATTTTATGGGCAGTCTGCACTACTCTTTTCTTGGTATCAGACCAGTAGAGCATGTCATTGAACACAGCCAGGGAGAAAGGATTGGCCGTTTCTTTCATCTGTAGGATCTGAAATTTAAAAATAAAAGTACATATTTTGGGGTATTTAACTAAGAATGTTGCATATGAGCACTGCGTGATTAGCCCTTTTTAAAGCAAGTCTGGAATATTTTACGGCAAACATTTTACCTGAATGTCATCTCCGTCGAGCGTTGCAGACCCTATTGCCTTTAGCCTCTCATCTGTCCAGTAGACTCTGTCAGTAAGCGTGTCTACTGCCACGCCACCTGGCCATCCTAAACTGGAGTTAACTACTGCCCGCCTCTCTGAGCCATCCATTCCAGCCCTTTCAATCTTGACTATGTTACCAATTTCAGTCCAGAACATCAGCCTGATATCAATGGTGGAGGGGAGAAACAAGTAATTATTATGAAAACTGAGGGCTTCTCACATTGAAATAATTACCCCTTTTTTGGTAATAGTGCAAGGGAGCGAGGCTGATCCAGATCTTCATCCAGGATAACACTGTATGGTGAATCGCCAACAGACAGTGACAGTTTAATGGCGACAATTTGACTGTTCACACCATCAATCCAGTACAAATTTCTCCCAAGCCAGTCCACAGCTAAATAATCAGCTCTCACACCTGTGAAAATAAAAAGCGGGGCTCTCATCAGTTGCAGGTTCAACCAAGTCCAGGGGTCACCAACTTTTTTTAAGATGAGAACTACTTCTGGGGTATTGATTAACTCATTCACTTAATTTTTTAACCTAATTCTGGTTACTTAATTCTGCCCGTTAGCGAGAGCCACCACATCGTGATAACTTATGTTGATGTTTCTGCATTTGGCAATTTATTATTATATTATTAGTATGGGATTTTTTAAATAGGTTTTAGGTGAACTAATGAATACACACACACACAAAAAATAAAAAGAGAAGAAGAAAGAAAAAAAAACTCATTCACTGCCATAGACGTCAGATTTTTTTTTACTGGGCTGAAAGTGAATGAAGAGCTACTAAGTTTGAAACACACTTCTGAAGTAAATTTGCTCAAATTATGACATTTTTATTAATGCTAGTCATTTACATGACATTATGTGAATGATTAACAATTAAGAAAAAGGTATTTATACAACATTATTTCTATAAATCTGCCAATCTTTACATCTTCAAACTTTCATTTCTACAAAACCCCTCGGAAATCATAATGTTTCATCAAGTAATTTTTTTAAAACAGGCCTGCGGGCTAGTCATGTCACATGGTCCTTGGGGCCCGTAGTAGGCACCACGTTGGTGACCCTTGCTCTAGTCCTTGAATAGCTCATAAAATTTGAACTACTATACCTCTTATTAGAGTTCCTGTGATCTTTTGCTCCAGAGACGACCACCTGATGCTGTCAGTGTCGAGACTGACCCAAAATACCATCCTTTCATGCCAGTCATAGTCCAGAGATAAAATTGCCTTCTTTGCAGAGGACGACAATACATCCAAGCTGCCACTGCGCAAGCCAAAGAGGAAGAGATCCGTTTGGACCGACGATAACAGTAAAGGTTCACCTGTAGGAAAACATTTCATTGAAGAAACAAATTAGAGCTGTCAAACGATTATTATTTTTTTTTATCACGTCAGAGAATTTTGATTAATCAATTAAAAATCAAAAAATTTTGCCCACCAAATTTGAAGAGCACCTCTTATATCAATTCTTTTGACAATGTTATGAGGCTGTCTTATTTTTTTTGATCCACTGCACACTTATCTTCCTCTTTTTTCTAATCCATTACTAAAAATAAAATAAAAATACCCCAGTAGTTTGACATGAGCAAATATTCTGATTGTCATACGCAAATAATTATTAAATGTTTTGCTTTAATGCATGTAGTTATGTTTATTGCTCAAATAACCTGTGCTACATTTAATGTAACCATCCACTGTCAAGATAAAGGATAATCTGCGGACAAAATTAATAGTGCGATTAATGCGATAATTTTTTTGTGATTAATCAACGAGTTAACACAAATTCACTTTAAATCTCCCTTATATGTAGAAATTAGTTGCGCATTAGGCCAACAAATGCATATTGTAAGCATTAACTACTGTAATTATCTTGTTAGCGTGGTTTACTACATCAATTGGAGTGTCAGAAGGCAAGATCTCATGTCTAAGCTAACTTGGGGTAAAATGCAAGGTACGACCTGAACTGAAAAATTGGCAACTTGAAGCCTTACATTAACATTGCATACACTAGTTTCAACTGTGAGGGGAAGTTGAGAAGTGTGCAAACTACTCAGAAATGACAAGACCATTTTAAACAGACATTTCTTTACAGGAACTATTAAAGCTCTTAGTTTACCCTTGATTTTGCAGTTGTGTCCATCGGCCTCCATTATGTAGCCTTTGTGACAGTCACACTTGTAGGAGCCCAGGGTATTTATACACAATTGACTGCATACAGCCGAGTGGTGGCCTTCACATTCGTCAACATCAGCACAGATTATTCCATTGTCAAGGCGTTTGTAGCCTAATTCACAGCGACAACGCTGCACAGAGTAAAATGTTTTAATAGTATAGTTTACTACAACTAGAGTTGTACTTGAGAAAATGTTACATTTTGTTATTTTTTGGTAATTGGGCAGGTCTTGCTTCAAGCAGGCTTTTTGTTTTCCTTACCGGACCCTGTGGTGTGCTGAAACATCCCTGGGAGCAGTGGCTTATATCCGATTCTGCACAGTTTATATGACAGCTCCCATCCTCATCTGAACCATCCGCACAATTTCTAATTCCATCGCACACCAGAGACGGATCCACACACTCCAGACTGCCACATTGGAACTGGTGAGGAAGACATGCAACCAACCCACCTAGGAAAATGCCACAAGATATTCAATAGATTATTTCAGGTCACATTTTACACCAAGGGATAAAAATAAAACCAAATCCAGACTCTAGTTAATTACTCACACTCAGTTTCATCACTTCCATCATGGCAGTCCTTTGTGCCATCACACCTCCAGGTCACAGGGATACACATAGTCTTTGATTTGCATGACCACTGATAATCACCACAGCTCAGTGGAGCCACGTCAGGACAATCCTGCAGTATAAACTCATTAAAATTAGTGATAGAAACCAGGCAACCGGAGTCATGCTTTCAATTTATCACCACAAATGCACACTAGACCTTTTCATCTGTGCCATCTTTGCAGTCCTGTTCTCCATCGCAGAGCCACTCCTGAACCAGGCATTCCTTGCTCTGAGGACAACGTTGCTTGGTTATGCAGACCGGTGCTTTGATGCATCTTTCTTCATCTGAATGATCCCAACAGTCTGGGTGGCCATCACAATGCATTGTAGCTGATACGCACTGACCACTGGTACATCTAAACTCACTGGCACTGCAGTCCTTAACTACAGAAAACAGTTCAAAGAAATCACGTTTCTCATACAAGTTCAGCTTAATTAAATTGTGTTTTCTGATTTTTCTCCAACGTACCACAGTTGGTCTCATCGGTGCCATCCAAACAGTCACTCTCCCCATCACAAAGGAAACTTTCAGGAATGCAGAGGCTCCCGCCATCACAGTGATGAGCGCAGCCCTCCATGTATTTGGTACATTTCAGTTCATCAGAGCGGTCCTGACAGTGAGGCACACCATCACACACTTGATTCTTTGCTATGCATTTTTTACCATGGGCACACTGGAACTGGTCTGCAGAGGATAGCAGTCAGTCAGAATTCGGAGGAATTGAAATTCTAATCAGAATGCAAATTATTTTCTTCATCTTTCCTTAATCACACACACAGCCATGTAATGTTAATTTCGTCAATGAAAACTAATAAATAATTTTGTCAACACACATTTTTCACCGGACTAACACTAGATTAAACTAAAATCCTCAATAATAATAAACAATAACTGTGACTAAATCAGTATGCATTTTCGTCTACTTCACTTAATAAAAACTGGACATTTTATCTCATGAACAAAAATTTGATAAAAAATATTAGATTTTTGTAAAATCTTGTCTCTGACACACCCCCTTTCAAATCTGCAGCTAGGGAGTGAAACATTCACAAATAGGAGGCAGATTTGCAGTGAATGGTTAAAAATAAAGTAAATTAGAGTTATAATGTAACATTAATCCAACGGCTATAACGTTCCGACAATAATGTTAATCAGATTGCTAACGAATGGTGGTCAATTTACTAGCTCATAGCATTGAGCCACAGTAGCCACTTGTTTTTGATCAAAAAGTTGAGAACATTTTAAATGAAATAGTTTTAGATCTGACATGTTCAACATTATCTACTGACAAAAAAATATACAGTGGTAAAATGATTGTCCTGACTAAAACGTTGACAGTTTTTGTTGACTAAAACAAATGTATGTTTTCTTGAACTAAAATAAAGACTAAAATGCTAGATTTATAGTCTACTAAAAATTGATTAAATAAAAACGGGATGAGGTTGACTATGTTAGAAACTAACAAGCGATGATCTATACCGTACTAAAACTAAGACTAAAAATGGCTGATAAAATTAACACTACAGCCATGGAGAAAGGATGCGCAGACAAGTTCACACGCATCTCGGGTGTACCACAAGTCACTATACAGTGTCCACCCTCTTTGAGGTATTAGGTAAAAAGGAAAGACACTGAATTACCCTCTTGACAAGCAGATTCGCATTCCTCTTCATCTGAGCCATCACTGCAGTCATCTTCTCCATCACAGACATGGCTGAAGAGGACACAGTTGCTGTTGTCTTTACAGGGTTTGGAACCCAGAGAGCACTTGATAGGTTTAGACACAAACTTGACTGGATGTTTGGTGGTGGTTGAATCCTCTAATTTATGACATTGACAAACATATGGCTTTAGCGTCAGTCAAGCATGTGACATGGAAATGATTCCAGACATCGTTGTTCTGTTAAAACTTACCGCAATTTTCCTCATCTGTTCCATCTAAACAGTCCCTTTCTGTATCACATACCAAGGTTGCGGGTAAGCATTGATTGTTATTGTCACAGATGTGATCACATCCCTCTTGTTTTGAACAATGCAATTCATCCGACCGGTCCTGACACTGAGGTACACCATCACACACTTCGTCCTTGTCAATGCACTTCTTCCCATGGGCACACTGAAATTGGTCTGAAGTCGAACACAACACCTCAAATGTCACCCAATACTCCTTTAAATGCAGTTTACGTACATTTGTGTAGTTTTGCCTATTATTTGGCAACAATTTGATAAATAAACACCACATTCATGCTTATGACAGAAGTATCTAAAAACAAACCAGTTTAGAAAATATACCAATATTGAAATATGGTACAGTACCATTATTACAAGCTAGTTCACAATCCTCTTCATCAGATTCATCTTCACAGTCAGGCTCCCCATCGCATATATGTCTATGGAGCACACACTCCAAACCATTCTTGCACTGAATGGAGCCTAGACTGCACTTTACAGGACTGCTTTCAGCTGTAAGAACCAACAAGAAGTTCAAAATGTCCAAACTGTTTAGCTTCAGAATTAAAATAACAATTTAGTACATTCGGATTCAGAAATGCATTTTTACATTAAAATGATAATGTAAAACTATTTGATAGACGCCAAATATTCTTCGCCATGTCTCACCTTCTTGCAGGGGGGCTGTCAACTGCAACAAAACTGCAAAAATACATAAATATACGGCCATCACAACATTTAAAAAAAAGCGGACCAAAAAGCGCTGCACACAACACAGAAGCGTTTTATATTCGTCCAGGTGTTTTCAATACATCCTAATTGACCACGTGAGTGATAGGTGGAGCTAATGAAGCGTTTATAACCGAGCGCTTGATTATGAAAAACATAGGAGACATACGATACTATCAACGTGTGGCCTACATTATCATTTACAATTAATGTCAATTTCAAACTAAATAGCTTGTCTGATACACACAGTCGTGGTTTTGTCATTATTGATCAGAAACTACTAAATAATTGGTCTAGTCCTGTTGACTATTGCTCTTAAACAGCTTGGACTTCTATCACCTAAACGCCCCGTTCTAAACTTATTTTGGCCCATTCTAAACATACTGTATTATAC
Source organism: Vanacampus margaritifer (assembly GCF_051991255.1). Lineage (NCBI taxonomy): Eukaryota > Metazoa > Chordata > Actinopteri > Syngnathiformes > Syngnathidae > Vanacampus > Vanacampus margaritifer. Next base: position 22,928,874 of record NC_135434.1, read on the forward strand.
TTTTAAAAGGAAAAAGAAACGTCATCCTGCAATCGTCCAATCACGTAACTAGTGGCTGTTATGCGTTCTTGTGTACCAATCAAGTATGTTGTCTTCTTCCGGTCTACCTAACATTGCTAACTCGCTCCAGTAGCACTGGTAGCAACTTGGGGAAAGCCTTCAAGCTTTGTCGAATTCGGCAGCGGTGTCATATTCCCCAGGCATTTTATTCAATCGAGTTGTTTATTGGACCGTCTGCCGTTTTACTACTGCTCCGGGACGTTGGAGTTACACAATTGGTGAGTACTGCAACGCTTTAGCTGTTATGTCGACTTTAAAGAATGATGTTTTGTGCGGGGGGGCTGTAGCTCCGCTAGCCAGCAGGATCCAAAGCCTCGTTTGCAATAGTTCGTTCTTGTTGCTAATCCATTTTAGAACCGTTTCTCCATTTCAACAAAAGCAATCAATATTTAATGACTAGTCAGATTTATTTATTTATTTATTTTACTTTATCGTTCAACCAATTAAACGACATTGCATATTAACAAATGCCTTTCAATTAAAATTAGTTCATAAACTGACTTTGGGTACTACAAGCGAAAAACTGGACTGTTGCGCATAGTTTTTTTTCGCGGATGACAACAAAAGGATTTTTGATAACAAGCTGGCAGCTAGCCTACAGTTATGCTAACATTAGCTCACCTAGCTATATGCAAGTCGCCTATCAAAATGCTTCACTAACGGCTTTTGCTAAGCCTACGGGGGTTGTTTTACGTTTCCCCCCCTTGCACAAATGTTGTTGTAATATATAACATATTGCAGTTGGTACCAAGCGTCGATCTTAATGTTTTGCCTGGAGTTAAGCAGGCCCCCCTGCAGGTAGCTAGCTGTCGGCCTATAGTTGGTGTTAGCACTGGAGGTGGTCGCTGTCACAAATTAAACTCGTTGTAAATGTTTTATTTAATGCTCTCGCCTGCTTCGTGAATTAACCGAGTAGTTTCTCAAACCTAAGCGTATGCTCTCTAGTTATCGACACGTTTTTTACTTTATAAATATTTACTTAAACTATAGTATGCCTCTGTGTGTTCTCTTTCCTGATAGATCTGGCTTCATCTCGTGACGTCTTGATCTAAGAGGGGGCTCCATCGAGCAGGGGCCCAAAGTGTAGCAATAGGTTCCTCGTTTTGTTTACAGAGTCCTCTGGAGACTCCTGGGTTGTCCAGCCAAGATGTCCTCCATCTTGCCATTTACTCCTCCTGTGGTGAAGAGACTTTTGGGCTGGAAGAAGTCAACCAACGGACCAGGCGGAGCGGGTGGGGGAGAACAGAATGGCCAGGAGGAGAAATGGTGCGAGAAGGCTGTAAAGAGTTTAGTGAAGAAGCTCAAGAAGACAGGGCAGCTGGATGAGCTGGAGAAAGCGATCACCACGCAAAACTGCAACACAAAGTGTGTCACCATCCCCAGGTATAGTTAATGTCAAGCGTATGATAATTTTCTGCCATCATTAAAAATATGTCAAGATAATGGGAAATGTAGAACACTTTTGTTCAGTAATGTTCCTTGTATCGACTTGTAACCTTGATGACCAGACTCATGTTCAGTGGGAACACTGATAGTCTGACACAGACCGTTTGAAATGTTTGTATGTCTCGAGATAACGCCGTAGTTATCGCCTGAGAATTGTTCGAGACCTCACTGAGTGAATTTCTGTTGTGGTTTAGACTGCGTGCTTACTACAAACAACCACAGAATACTAGATTAAATCATTGTCCCAAGTCATAGATATGACAGTAGTTCTCTAAGGTTTTGTTGCAAGTCTTTTTTTTTGTCATGCACATTTAATTGTAAACAGCTTTACTAAGTCTGATGGATTTGACTCTGACTGCATTTCTTTATGCGCTGTAAAAAGTTCAAGTCTCATTGGTATAGTGCATACCACCACCTGCACTCCGCATTCCAGTAGCTATATTAACCTCTTCGTTCCCAAAGTCCGCACGGCCTTTGGTCACTCTTTTTAAATTTCTCCCCCAAGCAACTAAAATGCTCTGCAACAAATAATAAAAGTCGCCTCATTAGCCGGGTTTACATCCGGACTTTCTTGTCATTCTCATTGAAATTCATTCTGACTATCTTTACATGTGATGTGATGTGATCTAATCAATATTGTGTGTGTGAACGTGCCACTGCGTTTGTGTGACACATAAACCTATGTAAAGTCTACCATTCAGTCTACTATTTAGCAAAGTAGTTGTTTTTACACTTTTATTAAAGCAATGGTTTGATTACAAACAAGCTACAAGGAGTTAAAAACTGACTGAATAATAATGAAATTGAATTCTTATTTAGCCTGTTTATCCTGATTGAGGTGTTTTTATGGAACATTTTGATTCGTTTTGGGCATTCAGTTTACAAGGCTGCATGTAAACCCAGCAAATAATCCCAATATCGTTTAATTTAGTGCATGTGTTGTTCACTCACCTGTTTTAGCCTATTATGAAGCTTTTTTTCATCGTGTGCTATGATGTATTGTGTTTTTAACTATTGGTGTATCACATTGGACAGTATTTGTACTTGCTTTTGTTTTTGCTCTGCTTGTAGCCAGGTCAGCATTGCAAATGAGTATCAGTTCTCAATTGCCTATCCTGGATACATAAGGGTTAAATAAATAGATTTATTTAAAAGAAAAAATCAAGTTAATCATCTGCTTTTTCCTTTTTTTTTATGCAACAGCAATTGCTCAGAAATATGGGGACTGAGTACACCAAATATGATAGAACAGTGGGATACATCAGGCCTTTACAGCTATTCTGACCAAACAAGGTGAACACTCAATGACCGATATTGTATGCATCTTTGCCATGTGATAATTATTACAATAAGTGATAGACAAAGCAAACACTTTAATTTTAATTATCACCACACAATCTGATCTCTTATTTCACCGTCTTTTGCCATCCGTTTAGATCCCTTGATGGCCGCTTGCAGGTCTCCCACAGAAAGGGGCTTCCCCATGTTATCTATTGCCGTTTGTGGCGGTGGCCAGACCTTCACAGCCACCATGAACTGCGTGCAGTCGAGGCCTGCGAGTATGCCTTTCACCTGAAGAAAGATGAGGTCTGCATTAACCCCTACCATTATCAGAGGGTCGAGACCCCAGGTAAGATGGCTTTCTGTTACTCATTGGTATCACTTAAAACGTACACAAAACATCTTGTTCATGCATTTCCCCGTGAAAGTGTTTTCTTAATTTGTGGATTTAAATTTTCTTCTGCAAAGCTTGCTAATGAGCTGATCGTTAGATTCAACTGCGCTGAAGGAGGGAGACATGGAAAACAGGCTGGATAGTGGCTCTCGAGGACCAAATTCGGCCACCCTTGTGTTAGGCAGTCAGCACATTTGTAGTTTTTTTTTATGGCAGGATTCCTGCCACCATCCTCAAAGTTGCACAGTGCCAGTAAAAGCGGTACAGACCCCCTCAGGCCATGACAAAGGTAGCATTCAACTAGTCGATGTTTCATCAGAAGCGTTATGAAAGTATTTTGTTAAGTTTGAACAGTTCCTCTGCTTTTGAGTTTTTAACTTTAACCATTTGGCTTTGATTTTACTGTGTGGCATTCTGCCCTTTCAGGTGACTGAACAAGGTCGTAGTGTAGCTGTAACTTCACGTGCTCCTTTCACACTTTGCATATGAGTTGCACCATGATCTTTGTCATCTGGCGTGATGCCTAAACAGTTCTATATTATGGATGATTAATTTCTCTTTGAAACAAACTCACTTTCAGCCTCCTCCGCCATATGTCTCACGCTTGCTTGGGGAAAACATGGGCTGGGTCGGGGGCGAACTGTGAGCTAAAGTTGATCACGCTGATTGGTCGTCATTTAGGTCACGTCACTCCCAAAACAGTGGCAGCAAATGCATGGCTGTCATTCAGTCAGTGGTAGAAATTGAGCTGGCGGTCAACTCGGGGTTTCCCCCAATGTTTTGCGGCCCACGAGAGTGAAATTTCTTTAAAATCGTGTTATGAAAGGCAGTAAATTTTAAGATGATTGAAGCCAAAACTAACAGAGCTCTTGTTAACATTACTATTTCCCCACAGTTTTGCCTCCAGTTCTTGTGCCAAGACACTCTGAAATTCTGACGGAGCTGCCGCCTCTGGATGACTACACTCATTCCATACCTGAGAACACAAACTTTCCTGCAGGAATTGATCCTCCAAATAACTATATACCAGGTGAGGTTACAGTAGCATTTGTATTTAAAAATAAATGAAAAATAAACACCCGACATGCCCCTTTTTATGGAACCAAATAGAAGTTGCACAGATTTTTGGAGAATACAAATGCCAGCTTTCAATTCAAATGAAGTACCTTTTATCTAATTAAAGTATTTCTAACTTGCTTTTCAATACACATTTAGACTTGGTCCTTGTGAAGTCACTCTAAATGCCATTTCATTGTTTTGTTATCCCATCAATTGAACAGAAACTCCTCCACCTGGCTACATCAGTGAGGATGGGGAGGCCAGTGATCAACAGATGAATCAAAGCATGGATACAGGTACCACAGACTCTGGTTAGCTGCACCCAGTTTTGGGCGTATGCGCCTCTTTTTTATGGCACTGTACATTAGTCATCTTGTGATTTTTAGATCATCTTCTTCTGGGATTAATTAACAACTTTAGCAGTTTCCTTTTTAAATCACCAATCTCACTACTGTTCTGTTGCTTGTGAGAAACCAAACTTTAGACTTCATGTCCTTTTGCCAGGTTCTCCAGCAGAGATGTCTCCCGGCGCCCTGTCACCTGTCAATCACAGCATGGGTAAGATAGCAATCCACCGTAAATGATAGATGTTATATTTAAACTGAACAATGTTATGAGGAGGATTTGACTCTCTTATCTCTCTATAGACCTGCAACCGGTGACTTACTCAGAACCGGCCTTCTGGTGCTCAATAGCCTACTATGAGCTGAACCAACGTGTCGGGGAGACGTTTCATGCCTCACAGCCCTCGTTGACTGTGGATGGATTTACGGACCCTTCCAACTCTGAGCGATTCTGCTTGGGTTTGCTGTCTAATGTCAACAGGAATGCCACTGTGGAGATGACACGGAGGCATATAGGTAAGACGCAGCTTCAGGCGTGGGAATCAATTATCTTCCAAACACTATTTCCACCTTGTTTGTAAAACTCTTTTACCAACTTGGATCACAATTTTGTATTTGAACCTTTTATAGTTTGAGAATTGCATTTTTGTTATTGTGAATATATAGGACGAGGAGTCAGACTCTACTACATTGGTGGGGAAGTGTTTGCTGAGTGTCTGAGCGATAGTGCCATCTTTGTCCAGAGTCCAAACTGCAATCAGCGGTATGGATGGCATCCAGCAACAGTGTGTAAAATTCCGCCAGGTAATACGGCAAAGCTGTCTGTCATATTATCATTTGCAGGGTTTTGATGAAAGTTACCATTTAATTCATAGTGGTCGACTGCTTGTATTGTATTTACACCTATTGAAAAAGAGTTAACTGGTAAATGCATACACAAATATCACCAATAAAATACAATATGAGAACACTCGCAAGGAGCTTTGTAGGACATAGCTCACACCCGGACACTCACATTAGCCAACCAAGTAAGATGACCGCCTTAACGTCCTGTTGTCACTCACTAGGCCCCTTAACAGCACACATCCAACACAGGAATACCATAATGTCTCGAGCATGAGATACTTGTCATGCATTATTATTATTTATATATTTTTGCAACAACAACAAAAATCATACAAAATCGATGGGGTGGGGGGGGGTTATTTTTGAAGGTGTATTTTATGTTTAGGATTAGGAAAAAAGTGAAAATTCATCACATGATATAGATGGTTACTTGCTACCTAGGAGTTGTGGAAAAAGGTGTAGTTTGATTCCAATATGATATTTAATGTCTAATGTTTCAAACAATGAGCTGTTTTTTACATAATTCACTCACGGACTAAGGCTCCCTTAGTATGCGCCACACACACTGGACTTCACAGGTTACAGTAATTCCTTTATTATCCGGTTTGAGTGAACGCTGGCGCAACTGGCTGCCGCTGGTCACCGGTATTTTGAGCATTTTAACCATTTATATTTTATTACTTTTAAACTCTTTTTTTTGTTGTTGTTATTCCCTTTTTGTTCCTGACACCTCCTTAGTTGCACGATAGCTTGTGTGAGTCAACAGTGGACTCACCTTGCTGTCCGGTTTGATTCCCCACCGACACTACCTTAGTCGACATCCATAATGTGGTTTGGCAGAACATACATCCGGGCTGTCTGTGCCTCCTTCTCACCGCCCGTCCACCTGCCAGTTTCGGGCTCCCTCCAGTACTCGGCCGCTGACCTACGCCGACGCCTCTCCACCTCCACCCGGACATCATCTAACAACCCCGCCGCAGATATATCTACCGCGGGTACCGCCGGTTCTTCCACCATAATGAATCAACGCCTATACAGTCTATCTGGTCCCATGCTCGCCGTCGCCCCGTTCCACCTGCCGAGCTTTTAACCACAGCGTATTAGCTAGCCTAGCTCGGCTGGTTAATACCCCTACTAGCGCCAACAACACCTTTCTCAACATTCGCTCACTGTCAAGTAAGGGGCATCTTATTCATGACCTCATTATTGACTTTAAGCTTGACTTTTTCTGCTTGACTGAGACCTGGCAACAGCCTAACAACTTTTCTCAGCTGATTGAATCCAATCCGCGCGGGTTTGTTTACATCTCTTGTCCCCGCAATTCCGGCCGGGGCGGAGGTCTCGTGATAATTCACCGCAAGACTTTCAAAGTTTCGCCGGTGCCTAGAACTTCGTCTCACACGTTTGAATCTGCAGTCTACAAACTGTCTGGTCCCACTCCAACCATCATTGCTACTGTTTACCGTCCTCCTAAACCCAATAGTGAATTTTTACATGACTTTGCTGCCTTTTTCACCAACCTATCCACTCTCTCTCCTGACATAATCCTGTTGGGCGATTTCAATATTCACATGGACAGTGCCAATCTACTGCTTACAAAAGACTTTACTTTCTGTCTTGACAGCTTTGGATGCAAGCAATTTGTCACTAATCCTACACATTCCAATGGCCATATTCTTGACTTAATCTGCTGCTCTGGCGTCACCCCCTCTGAATTTGCAACCGATGAACTTGCCATAACTGACCACTTTCTCCTCATTTACCATTCAACTTACTCTGTCCATCGCCAAAACTCAACGTATAATCTCATTTCGTACTATAAAGAATTTAAATACTGACAATTTTACTGCAATGATTGACTCCTCTCTCTCCAACATACACAGTTTCTCCAGGCCTGATGATCTGGTCACACATTACAATTCTGGACTTCATAACATCTTGAATACCCTTACTCCACTAAAAAAAAAACGGCCTGTTTCTTTCTCGCTCTCTGCTCTTTGGTTTACCCCCGATCTTTGTCTCCTGAAATCAAAAGCTCGACAACTGGAACGCCTCTACAGGAAAACCGGACTAACCATTCACAAAGAAATGTATGCTAATCAGATCTCATATTATAAGGTCTCCATTACCAATGCCAAAACTAACTATTATTCCAAGATAATCACTGACAATAATGGAAATGCTAAGTCCCTGTTTGCTGTTTTCAACAATATCACCCATAACCAGGACTCCCTTCCTCCTCACTTTTGCACACCGCCTTCTGCAACTCCGTCTTGTCATTTTTTTCATGATAAAATTAAGGACATTCATCACAACCATGAGCCATCAACCTACCTTTTCAGCTGACTTTCACACATTCATTTTCCTCCTTTCAGCTCTCTCAGAAATCACAGAATTCATTCAGAAATCCAAGCCATCCATCTCTCAACTGAACCCAGTCTCCACTCAACTTGTCAAAGCCTGCCTCCCCTCCCTTATCCCCCTTTATTTTTGCCATCTACTCCTCCCGCTCAACTGGAACTGTACCAAAATTATTCAAAACTGCTGGCGTTACTCCCATCTTAAAAAAAACGTCGCTTACCCCACCAACTTCAACAACTACCGTCCTATCTCCAACCTTCTCTTCATATAAAAAAATCTTGAAAAATCAGTTGCAGTTCAGCTCCTTTCCCACTTATCCTCCAATCATCTGTATGAACAGTTTCAGTCCGGTTTCCGCCGACTCCATAGCACCGAAACAGCCCTCTTCAAGATCCCCCCCCAACCCAAGTCAAAAGTCTGGGAGTCATCCTGCACAGCACGCTTTCTTTTCGATCGCACATCAATAACATTACCCGGTCTGCATACTTCCACCTACATAACATCAACTGTCTTTGCCCCTCTCTGACCCCCCCACACTGCCGCCATCCTGGTCCACAGTCTTGTCACCTCCCGTTTTGACTACTGCAATTCTCTCCTTTTGGCTTCCCTCACAAATACCTCCATAAACTCCAGTTGGTCCAGAATTCAACTGCCCGGATCATAACCCGAACTACCTCCACCCAACACGTCACCCCCATCCTCCACCAGTTACACTGGCTCCCGGTTCAGACTCGCATCCAATTCAAAATCCTCCTGTTGGCATTCAAGGCCATCCACAACCTCACCTCCCCATATCTTTCCGATCTTCTGCAAGTACCCACTCCCAACTCACTGTACGGTGTCATTGAGTGCTAAGAAAGGCGCCTTTAAATATAATGCATTATTATTATTATTATTTATCCTCTGAGCCTCTCATAGTTTTGAGAAGTTTTTTTTTTTATTTAATTGGAACAGATTTAATGCCCTTTCCAGTGAGAATATATTTAACATACAAATAAATTGAGTTTACTTAGGGATGCACAATAATGCCATTTTCAACCGATGCCGATAAACCGACAATTTAGAAAGTGCCGATGCCGATAATTGTTCGCAAAATTAACTTGAATACAAATATACTTTTGAATCCTACTAGTCTTAAAATAGAACGTATTTATAGGTTTTGGGGAGCAAATTGGTTATTTTTTCTACATCACTTTACCAACAGATTTGTTTTTAAATAAAGTACTATATTTATAGTAAATAATTATAGGGCAAGTTAGGTGAAATTGGATAATTTCGTGCAGCACACTTAATCTCACACTGCTCACAACTGCTGAATCACAGTGGTAGGAAGTCACTATTATAATAAGTAAATTTCTTGTCATCAATTACAAAAGAAAACTTTACTTTTTTTCCTCCATGTCAAATACCTGTTCATTAACCCTTCCCCTGTACCTCTTCTTTATCCCACTCAGGTTGTAATTTAAAAATCTTCAACAATCAGGAATTTGCAGCTCTGCTGGCCCAGTCCGTTAACCAGGGCTTTGAAGCGGTGTACCAACTCACTAGGATGTGCACCATCCGCATGAGCTTTGTCAAAGGCTGGGGAGCAGAGTACAGGTGATCACATCATTTCATACATCAACCACATTGAGTACATCGAGAGAATTGCAACTGTTTTTCCACCCACGTGTTAGAGCATATGTGGCCTCTATATTTATCTTACAATTGTCATGTGTCATCATTGGTAACCAGAGCCGCTATATTTTCTAGGGCTGGGTTTAAAATATCTATATCGAATCGATATTGCTTTTCATAGCCCAATATCGATTCATAAAACCATGTATCGATACTTTAAATACAGCTTTTTCCTGCAAATTAATGTGCCTGAGGCGAGCACGTACTAGTTCAAAACATCGTGTGAGCGTTGTTCAAATGTGCCCTTCTGTTATTCGGAGTACCCCAAAAGGAGCCCAGTGTTTACAAAGGAAGGAAACAGCTGCTCCAAGCTGCTGATTGCTATGTAACTTTAAAAATGGGCTGTGTTTTGATTCAAGCGGATCGCATCGCGGGTCTCCCCCTCCAAAAATGCACACATGCAAACACAGACTGTACAGATGCACTATCGAAAAGCTTTTCGTTTTGCAGTAGTTTTAAGTGTCTGACCTTAACTAAAATTCTGCGTCACATTGGAGCCAAAGTAAAATCCTGATTGTTTGCTGCTCTAAATAGTAAATAAGTCATACTACGCTATAACTTACAAGACTACATACTTTTTTTTCTACTTCCATTTGATGGTTGTCAAATACTTTTGGTTCATTAGCGCCTCCTTCTTTAGCATAGATACCTATAGCTATGAAGAAGGCCACTGGCAGTAATACATGACTTCTTCTTATCGCGGTTGGCAGGTGCTTTTGGTGCATTACTGCCACCTTATTAAACGTAGTGCATACATGTGGCAGTAATTAAACTGTACATTAAATGAAAGAAAAAGCGAAAGACTGAACACAAATTCCCCCCAAAACAAGTAAGGTAAGAAATTGGGCATAAAAACACAAAATGTGGATGCATAATTATGCACTATGCATGTGTCTTTGATGTCAATTTGTTTTTCTTTATTTATAAAACCACTGGAAGCTTAGCATAAAAACCGTCACAGGAATATGAATGTCGTGATTTGCCAGAGTGTTTTTGCCGCTTTATATACATAGCGCTGTATGCAACATTGGTACTTCTGAGAATTTCTTCCAAATAAAAGTAAAATTGGTACTGCATGAAATCCTTAACTGAATTGAAAAGCAATGTGAATCGTAAATCGAATGGGGCCCTTCTGAATCGAATCGATTTTGGAAATCTGAATCGATACCCAGCCCTAATATTTTCCATACTGAAGGTGTGTCCGTACAGTATTGCTAGTTTGCTATCACAAAAGAAATGGTCTCTTAAGCTGTACAATTTGAATGCAGGTCTCCATAGTGAACTGTAGTTCATTCTTGTTTTTGTTTTTATTCCCACAGAAGGCAGACTGTCACAAGCACTCCGTGCTGGATTGAATTGCATTTGAATGGTCCTCTACAGTGGCTAGACAAGGTGTTGACCCAGATGGGTTCCCCTTCTGCACGCTGTTCCAGTATGTCCTAAACAACAAAATGGAACTCCACACTCCTCAAAAGAAAACAATTAACAAGATCAAATCTAAAATTGAGTCCCTTCATGGAAATCCCAGCAGAATGTTTTTTGTTCATTACATAGTATTTGTGACTCTTCACCACAGATCTCAATACAAGACGCGCACACACACACACACACACACACACATTGCAAACATACAGACGTCAGTAAAAAAAAAAAAAAATTGGCACTTTGTTAGTCATGTTTGTCATGCACCTTGTTAAACTGCTTCTCCCCAAATCATGTATTAATATGAGATCTTTTTGAGGTACAAATGAAATGTAAAGTGTTCTTGTCCAGGAAGTAGGGAAAATACCAAAAATGTGGGAATATTTCACCATTGATGGCTTGTGTACTCAAAGATATTGCTCTGGACTTCCCTTTGAGTGTTGTTCTGAGCATATGTTTTCATTTCTCAAAGAAATATTGCCCATGTTTTGTCAGGGTTCAGGTATCTTAAGTGAAGGTGGCCGTGGAGTGTAACTTTTATAAAAAAAAAAAAAGATAATGAAATCAACCTCACTGTATGCTAGACTTGAATCCCCACCCCCCTTTTTTGCTTTTTTTGTTTTTTTAAACTCTTACTCTTGTGTCGTTATAAGACATACTACTTAACTGACAAATAGGAATGTTGGTTTGAAAATCCAAAAACCCTAAACAAACTGAAAGCTCAGTATGTTTGTTAATTTCTTTGTCATTATATGGCAGTATTTGTGTCCATGGCGAAGTTCACTTGCATCCCAACATACAGCCTGGTTTACAAATTAGGCTTTGAGGGATGCACTGGGCAGGGACCAGAGAGTATCAGCTATTAGCAAGAGCTTCTTTTGTCTTTATGACACAACACTCTCCGAGGAGAGGCATTTAATCGTCTCATCAGGATTAATTGAAGGTATCAATGAGTATTCATCATTGGTTTTAGCCTATATCCCAATTGTTTTGCTACTTTTTTGTATTCTCATGTATTTTTATATATAAATCTACTTAAAATGTTCTGTCATTCACACTTTCTATTAAAGTAATATTTTGAAAAATACAACTGTCAGCAAAATTGACCTGCGGGGCTTGGATCATTCCTTTATTTGGCTCAAAAGGTTCCGCTGGAATTAATTTCCATTTGCAGCTCATTATCTCAATAGGGGGGGGAAAAGTCATTGCAACTTGGCAATGACTCTTCACAAAGACCATGATGGTAGCCTTTTTTGTGCTTCATCGAGATTTAATGTCAGCTAGCTTTCAAAATGTTCTCAAAACATGGGAGATCACTTTTCTTTCTTCTCAAAGAAAAGTGCTACTGTGCCCCCTCACTGGGACCGTTGATGTTGTGTATTGTATTGTTCTGTCTATAAAATATAGTAATACAACACTTATTTGCTCTTCCCTTACTGTCAGTATGTTGCCGGTGCAATTTTAACATGCTCCCCTTCCCCTTGATGTAAATGTGTTCACCTTAAAGCACTAGCGATTGTACTTGAAGTGTACCTAGTGACATTTGGATTTGGGGAAATGAACCATGTGTTAAAAGGTCCAGTGTTACATCATTTTATCTTTGGCCTACAACATATGAATGTGAAAACATACCTTACAAAAACTGATGTGGATGGACGTCACGTACAAACGCATAATAGTAGTACAGTATGTGTGTATTTAACAGTTATGTTTTTGCAAAGCAGTCAATATAGTAGATGTTGCAATTTTACCAGTAGAGGGCGGAATTGTTAGATCAGGTTTTTCCCCTGACCATAAGCTTCTCAGGCGTGGGGCATATTATGCAGACTTAATAAAACACTAATAAAGATTTTTATTCTCATGACTCATATTTACTCATAGTTCTATGTTAGGGGTTTGTGGATGAACAATGTTGGAAAACATTTTAACTAGGTCCCTTGTTCGTGTTTTTAGCAACTGAATCCACCTAATATGAGCGGCGGTACATGATAAAACCGTCTTTATCACATAAAAGTCAAATAAATGTATATTGTATTTAATATATCACTTTGTTTTGTACACGCATCCAACGTGGTACCATTATTTTTGTAACGCAAACTACTACCAAAAATGTTTTCCCCTTCCAGGACACCATAGCTTACGTCAGAAGTAAATAGTTACTGCCAACTATCCATCCAAGTAATATGGCATTTACCCTTTACTCTCTCATCCAAGCAGCAATTCTCTGCGTGAATGCCGTGGCTGTACTGCATGAAGAACGGTTTTTGAGTCGAAGTAAGTTATGGTGACTCTACATCGCCTTTACGTATTGGAATGTTATGTTGTTGTCGATACAGTTAGCAACCTAGCTAACGTAAAGGAGCAATGCAGTTCGATCCAGCAGCTCAACCACGAGCCAAAGTTATTTTAAGTATAACGTTGTTAGTGAGGGGACAGTATAAAACGTTTAGCGTAATATATCAGAAAACTGCGATCAAAAAGAAGTATATGGACAACTTCCGCCCATTAAAGTGAAATATAACAAGCGCCCCAATATTTTGGGTTTCAATGACGTTGTGCATTTTCCTCGCCATATGGTCATTATAATAAAATTTTGTGTTAAACCAAAAGCATATATGGGCATCGCTACGTGTAGCCCATCAGCCTGTGCAAATATGAATGATTACCCCAATATTTTTGGGTTTTTGGACGAAGTGTTTTTCTTAAAAAAAACTTAACAGTGCTAAATTTGTAATCATTCTTCTCTAAAATGTATGTGGACATTTCTTCTTATGCATACTTCAACTGCTGCAAATATTAGAACGATCACCCCAATAATTAGGATTTTATGACGTTAAAAATGGATGTCGCTTAGTGGGGAAAAGGCTTATTATGGATGCACCAATCGCAATTTACTGGCCCACCGATCCTCCAACTTTAAAAAGTTTGACCTACTGATTGCGATTTTTTCTCTCTCCCCAAAACCAAAGGGCCTACACCTTCAATGTTTCGATCTTGTTTTGTTGTAAAACATCGAAAATGCCTGTTAAAAATATAAACTGCACATGGAGCAATTATTTCAAATAAAAATGCAATGGCTAGTAGGCTAATCATCTCACAGAAGAGAGGACAATGGCGAACTTTTTTCAGACCTCTGCAGAGAGAGATATAAGATCAGTGGACATGATAAGTTTATTTTAAGGCACGAGTCATTCTACCAGACGAGTGAGTGCCTGTTGATTCTACATGACTCCACAACTCCCCAAAATATATTTCTAAAGCTTAAAGGTTTTAATTTCATTGTTGTTAACATGATATAGGAATAAATACTTTTTTTTCTTTTTAGACTTACATTTTATTTTTAATCCCTTTCATGAGTGCATGGCCATTTTCAAGTCCGTATTGATCAACATAACGTTTGCATCCAAAATATCACCAAATACTTTTTTTAATCTAACCTTTATTATTTCCACAAGTACAAGTTTGTCACTGATTCCATTACATATTTATTAAAAATAAAAATGTTATTTTTAGTTTAAAAACAAACAAACAGATATATATATTATTTGTGTGCGTCCCTCAGTTTATCTTACCACCCCATCACACTTACAAGTTTCATCTTACTAGTTTTATAAATTACTGGCTGTTGTTTTAAGAGACATTTGAATCTCTGGAGCAGTCTGAAAGAAATAAGGCAAGTTCAGGGACATTCTTTTTTTGTTGTTGTTGTTGAAAGTATACTCTCTTAGGTCAGGAACTTGACCACATGGAGAACAATGGCCATTTTAGATTGAATTTTACCACCCCAACGTGACAGGGTGGTTCCTCTTCAACACACTCACAAAGTTATGTCCAAATTATGTAATATTGTAGTTTAGAAAACGTATTTACTCACATAGTGTACATATTGTCCGTCTCAGTGGTACAAAATGTTTATAAGGTCAAAGTCTAAATAAAAATATATATATTATGCCTGAGGTGAGAAAATGTTTTGTTTTTTTTTGATTAACATGTCTGTCATTTTGTGGATTTTGGGGAAAAAAGGAGTTTGCCCTTTGTTTGATTTTTATTTTTTACAAATTGCAAAGTGGAAATGGCACCTGTTTCAGAGAGTGACTCACATCGTCTGATTACAGATGATCCAAAATTAAGGAAATTGGGGCCGATACCGATCCCAGCCAATCGATCGGTGCATGTAAGATTAATGCTTATAGAATTCAAAACATTGGGGCGATGTTCTGATATATTCGGAGGTTGAAGTGGGCATAAGTAGGGCTTTCCATATTAATTTGGGTGATCTCAGTTTTCTGACTGTGGCTACAAGGAATACATATGTTTCAAATTTAGTCACAGAATCCTTCAGTGATCATTGTTAGAGAACATTTATGCTTGAATAACTTATCAGATACGAGAATTTTACTATCTGTGTGTGTAGTTGGATGGGGAGTGGACCAGGGCGTTGGAGGATTTGGTGATGAACCAGGCATCAAAGTTCAGATGATGACCCTGATTCGCTCTGTGCGTACTGTCATGAGAGGTGAGAGCCAACCACACATTGCTAAGATAACTTGTTCAAGGTTGAATATTAACATTCGAGTCATTGACAAATGTTTTTCAGTGCCTTTGATCGCAGTGAATTCCGTGTGTATCGTTTTGTTGCTGCTGTTTGGATGAAGAAAATGAACAAAGTGGAACGAAGCAGATGCCTCCATCTTCACAATCTCAGGAAGATGTGGATTTCGAAAATATTTAAGGTTGACAAAGTGGCAATAATCGCAAATTATTGAAAAAGGGGTCACCATAAGCCTTTTTCTGCAATGGTTAAACGCATAGCCGTTATCTTGTGATTTTCTCAGATAAACACAATAGGCCGAAAATGTTTGTGGAGACCAATTTATAAAGAGTGAATGTAAACTATATTGAAATGCGTTATATTGTTATAGAACTGCTTGATAATAAAGATGTGATGTGAATCCATCCGGAGTTTTTTCCCTTTTTGTTTCCTTTGTGGTTTGTCCCAGTGGGTTTGCCGTCCTTCAGCCGCCAATAGCCAACCAACGTCTTCCTGTATCAAAACAAACGGTGCACAAGTGTCGGTTTCGTACGTTTTTTAAGTTAAATACAAAAAATGAGAAACATTCAAAATTACATTTTGGCTTCGCTATCTGTATGCACTATATATTTCGTTTATGTGCACATCTACTGTTCTCATAAATTACGGAAAACAAATGCACTCTGCTGCGAGAGACTTCCAAAGTTTTCGTATTTGTTCCTCAAATATCTGATCAAAGCTCTCACTTGGAGAAAGGGCTGCTTGTACAAGCCCCGCACATATAAGAAATGCGACGTATTTTACACGGTCTACAACTGCAGGTGAGATTAATCTTACTGTGTATTTAGCACGATGTTTCCAAACAGGATATGTCAGGTGACCGCCGGTTTTCAGGCTGGACAAGGTGTTTTTGAGGAGGTTTTGCAGTGCTGCGGGTTATGGTTGGGACTACCCAGACAGTGAATACAGAGACATCCCGCAGTGCTTCCCTGAGGTTCTGTGCAGAACTCTCCTTCTTATGACCATTACTGATCACAACTTCCGGTTGAGCCCAGTTGGTAAGTTTATTTGTATTCTTACCGAATCGAGTATTGCATAATTATTTAGACTTAAAACATGAGTTGATGGCAAAACGTTTGAGCATTTAATAAATGTATTACTTCTTATTATTGTTCTCAGTAGAAGGACAAGAGCATACTAGAACATGCTTTGTTTTTTACCTTTAATATATTTCTATTAACATACAGTCGTAGAAACATACTAGAACATGTGACTGCAGTGAGGTGAAACGTTACTGAACGCTGGAAATTTATATGGTATTGATATTTGTAATCTGTATCCGAGATTACTAAAGAATTAATTAAGTACTCGAGTCGTACTGGTATCTATTGGTCTGGGAAAAGTGGTATTGAGCACCCCCAGTTTTCATTTTGTCAACAGCAAAAAGCAAAAAACATGGTGTCGGCAACGCTTTCAAAGCACAGCAAAGAAAAATCTCAAATCTTAACTTTTTTTTTTTATCTTGCAAAAAAATCCTTGTATGTACATATTTAAACATGAAGAGCGAAAATATTGCCAATTAAGTTAATTTGGCATAAACTACAGCTTAAGTATATACATTCCTGTTAAATAAAGCCAATTTAAAGCGAAATTAAAACTTTAAAGAAATATATACTGTATTCATCACTGAAAGACAAAAATAGATTTACTGGTGATATCATTATAGCATTAGCTTACCTGTGTTTGTGTTTTCTATTGAGATCCCAACACTGGTTAAAGTTGAATATTGTCCTTTCCTTTTTAGTAAGCTGAAGACTAGAATTTTCACACCGCACAGTTCTTTTGCATCACATTTTGCATATTGCTGGCATCCGCGGTACCTCCAAAATAGTCACTTTTCAGGAGACCCTAAAAAATTGCGTTTTTGTTCAGCCATTAACATCACATGTCACAGAGAGCTAGCAATTTTCTACATTTTAATTTGATCAATCATTTGTCAAAAAACAAGAATTATAATGTTTCAGCCCAACACCAGATATGAAGTCTTTATGGTTGAGGAAGCCATATTGATTTATGGTTGAGTTAATGGCGGACTCTCCTTGCTCAGTTGAAATTTTCGTCTACCACACTGCAAAGCTTGCAGTCATTACGGGTGTGGTGGTGTTAGTAACGCATGAATTGAATTCGTTTGTTGTTCTACTCAAACAGCTTTTCATACGTGTTCACATTATTACAGGGGATTTATGTACTTAATGATCTCCTAAATCCAATGTTTCCTCATATTCACTGAATGACTTTTCCAGGTCTGGTTTGTGTGCGCCAGAGCATTAAAACACATCAGCCAGTTGATGAATTGAAGAAAGGTCCCTTCTCATTACAAGTTGAAGTCCTCGTGTACAGAACTGTGGATGTCGGTGTGGAGGTGGATGTCTTGCTGTCTGCCACTTCCCGTACCAAGAGTCTGGTGTGGGAGAGCATCCTAACACTGCTGTCCAAGAACAAGTACCAACAAGCCAGCAACGCAAATGAGAGTGAGCATCGCTGTTATCAGAAATGTTGTCTTCATATTCTAAATGAACAAACTTTTATTGGTACGTCTTCCTTGTAGTTTTGTTGTCCGGGTTATGAATGTCTTCTCCTCCAGCCGTTTTCTGTGGTAATTGCATGTTCTCCCTGTGCTTGCATGGGTTTTATTTGGCTACTCGGTCTTCCTCCCACATTATGAAAACATGCATGCCATGTAATGTTCATTGAAGACTCTAAATGATCAATCGGTATCCTGAAATGGACTGTCAATCAGTCCAGGGTGTACCACAAATGTAAAATCTCTTTAGACTGGGTACGTGATGGGTAAGGGTGGGAACCTCTGGGTACCTCACGATGCGATACGATGTGCGATAAACGGCTCAGATAATGGTTAACTTACGATATGACGATACCGCGATTATCGATATATTTGTCAGGTAATAAATCCACAATAATCTATGATAAAACTATTCAAGACATAAATAGATTTTTTTTCAATGAGAAAAACTGGTGTCTTCTTTACGGTGAGTACTTTAGTGTATTTTTTAAAAAAATAAATACAAATGTCTTCTTAACAGAGACCACTTTCTGTGAACAAATTTTTGTCTTTCTTAAACACTATTTTCATGCAACATGTCAGTCAGTTACATAGTCAATTGTTTCATTTTATAAACTGTGATGATTTTTTTGTGTAACATTGCAAAAGTAAATAAATAAAATTACTTAAATATTAATATTCCTCCGAAATTGTGTGCTTCAAAAAGTTGAGCCATAAAATATGTTTTAAAATGTTACGTATGCAAAACTGAGTCAGTTGCTGGACAGATAATAAATGTCTTACACAAGTAAAAGTAAGCTCATGAGTCTTCTTCGCCTGAAAACTTCCATACATTTCCCCACCATTCTTATGAGGCGCTCCCCCTAGCGGCCTGCCAAGTAATTGCTCAATAAGTAATGAACAATGGAGCCGTTATAGTGGCTGTATATTAACTACAAATATTGCGATACTTGCATAGGCGTATCGATAATCTATCGGGAGACAAAATATCACGATTTATCGCGACATCGATATATCGTCACACTCCTAGTGATAGGACAGTGAATCACAGCGACCTGCTGAATTAAGTGGAATGCTTTTGCAGGTCGAAAGGATGAAGCCGTGCTCCCAGATGTGAAACGAGTGGATCTCACAGTGCCGCTGAGTGCTGGTCCGCCTTGTGCCTGGTCCTTCTTGGACTATTGGTTCCTCTTTCTGCCAGCCAGTCTGTTCGGCTTCAAGTTGCGGCCCGTCTCAAATCTGTGGATGTTGTCTGTCTGCCTGGCTGAAATAGAGAAGCACAATAGTAATTTATGATCACTAAATTTGTCTTAAATAATCTCAGGTTACATTGCTAAATTGTAATGGCTTTGTAGCAATTTTTTTTTTTTTGTATCGTCAGGCGCTGGAGTCATCACATCTCCACTTAACATCATGGTCCAGTTTAAGGAGTATTTGTTGGCACCGAGCAAAGTGACACTGTCATTTTGGAGATGCCAGTCATCTGCCGAAGACCTTGGCTTCCAAATGCAGCAACACAGAAGCAGCAAGATTCACTTGATGGGAACGATATGTAGGACCTGACTCTATATTCTCCTACATTAGTGTGTTATGTATCCGTATTTGAGTCCTCTCCACCATAGTGTTAATTTCGTAAGTGTTAATTTTGTCAACGAAAACTAAACAAATAATTTTGCTAACACATTTTTCACCGGACTAAAACTAGACTGGACTAAAACCCTCATTAATAAACAACTGGGACTAAATCAGTATGCATTTTCGTCGACTAATGAAGATGAGACGAAAATGTACTTCTCTTAATAAAAACTGGACTAAAATCAATGGAAATTTTAGTTCATGGACAAAAATTAGATGAAAATTATATGATTTTGTACAGTCTTGTCATGTGACACAGTGGTACACTCCCTTTCAAATCTGCAGCCACTTGGGTCAGACAGGAGGTGAATTCAAATGAACAGTTAAAAAAAAAAAGCAAATTATAGAAATAATGTAACATTAATCCAACGGCTATAATGTTACAACAATAATGTTAATCCGACTGCTAACTAATGCTGGCTAACTTGCTAGCTCATAGCATGCAGCCATTTGTTGATAAACTGTAATTGTGTGTGAAGTTGTTTTTCATCAAAAAGATGAGAGAAATTTTAATGTGAAATATTTTTGGATCTGAAATGTTCAACATTATCTGCTGACGGGTAAAATGATTGTCCTGACAAACATTGACAGTTTTTGTTGACTAAAACTAGATCAATAAAATGATGTTTTCTTGGACTAAAATGCTACATTTATAGTCGACTAAAAATTGACTAAAAACAGGATAAGGTTGACTAACTATGTTTAAAAAATAACAAGCGTGATTGACTGGACTAAAACTCAGGCTAAATTTAAAAATGGCTGGTAAAATTAACACTACTCCACCATAGAGTCCTTTGTACAGCTTCATGGGAGCTCTGGACAGAATTTACCAGAACACTCAGACGAGAAAGAACAATTCAGCATGACCATCAGGGCCGGCCCGGGGCATAGGCAAACTAGGCGGTCACCTAGGGCGCTATCTAGTGGAAGGGGCGCCCAATTGCAGGGCAAAAAATATATTTTTTTCCCCCTCAGGTTTTCTAAAATAAAATATGTAAATTACCCTGCTATTATTTTTGTTTTTGCATTTTTGTATTGCGGAATTGTGTTGTTTTATTGTGCTATTATAATATAGTTGATACTTTTAGTTTGAAGGATACAGGAAAAGGTCTCATAAACCGGTAGGAACGGGGTAGATGCCACGGTCTTCCAACTTCCGGGTTTTACACATCAGCGCCGTTTCCGGCCACTCTGGCCGCGTTCCAACACTCGCGCCCCTGCGCCCACGAACCGCTCATCAGCGGGAGGGCGTCTAGGCTATCTGAAATGCTTTGGACGCTGTGACCGACACTACACACTCACAGTCTTGCACCCGTTGACGGGAACACGCAACCGAGGGGCACAAAGGCGGACGGGCAAGTACTGGGACGCCACCCACACGTCGCAAACCGGAAACAGAAAAAAAGTTGATGGGTGAAAACCCGGAAGTCCCGCCTCCTCCGTGGCATATAGTCCACTAACGTAAGTAACCGATGTACTGCCATTATTAGCGCTGTCTTCCAAGTGCAGAAAAGACATTTGCGCGCCACAGGAAATCAGAGAAAACTGATGTTTACAACTAATTCAGTGAACGATTTTTTAGCAACTGGCTGAGAAGGGAGCAATGTTTCATCGTTTAACTAATGTTGCTATATTTCATGTTCATTGTGTAATTTACTCCATAGTAAAACGTTACCGTTTTCGTCCACTGGAGTAACGGTAAATATTTAGCAATGCTATTGCTCAAGATTTTTTGTTGAAGTTCAAGTGTTTAAGTTTTATTGACTAAGAATCTGTATTTCTGTATGGTTTATTTTTATTTTAAGGTATTTATAAAGGCAACAGGCAAGGTTAAAATGCTTATTTACAATATAAATTTCACTCAAGAAATTGTCAAGGCTATAAAAGGTAATAATTTAAGGCAATTCATTTATCGTATATGGTAGGGTGACCAAATGTGTCCTCTTTTGGGAGCACTAACCATTTTCTTATGTCCTGTTGGGGCACACGTTTTTTTTTTATAAATTCATGAAAATGTCCGGTTGGCATTGCGTGACTAATAGGAGATGAAGTACACTGTGTAACCGACTGGTACCACAGTTTTGAGGCAGGGGCAAGTGCCCTCTTTCCCTGGAAAAAGGAATATGGTCATCCTAATATATGGCTAAAATACGGTAAAAGGATACATAAAACATACCGTTTGAGTTATTAATGGCAATTTTTGTTTATTTGTATTGTAGCTCTTACAGTGTGTTCACACAAAGGAAGGTTTAATAAAAGTTGTGAACCATCAGTTGGAGAGACCACCTTTGTTTCAACCGAGGATGCTACAAAATGTTATAGAGCATATATATTTTATTTATTTTACATTATTACATTACATTATTTATATATGTTATATTATACCGCATATATATTTTATATAATAACTTTTTTTTTTTTATGACTTCTAGTCCAAATAGATGAGATCATGACCTGGCACCCTGAATCTGACCTGCTGCTGCTGTTTACAGTGAAAGGTAGGGGGAGGGGTCGCGCATCATCTCAGAGTGTTAGCGCTATTGATAGATGGATGGCTCGCTTATGTTGTTGTCTATACATCAAAAACCTTTACAATGACAAGGTCCAAGCCCCCAGGTACTGCATTAAGAAAGCGGCGAAAGGAGGATTAGGAAAATCCTCAGGGTAGAGAAAGGCATATATGTCAGTCAATCGGAATTGTCTATAAAAATAAACATCAAAATTTCGTCAATTTTTCAAAGTTTCCTGTCAATTGTTAACAAAATGAGCGTCCGTCATTGACCTCATTATTTTTTATTACTTTTTATATGTATCTTTCTCAAATATATTGTACATAGTTTGAAAATATTTTGTAGTTAATAATGTCAGCACAAATTGCACTAAACAGTTGTATTGCACTGTACTTATGCTATTTATTTGTATTACTTGTAGTTGTCTGGGGGGGGGAGTTTTGCAAGTCAATGCATTCATGCTCAAACAGGAACACTTGATCAAATATTACACGTCAGATTTTGCTAACTGTACTACTCTAATATAAGCCTCATTCCGCGTGCAATGGATGGCATTTAAATATTTGATCCCTCTCATAATGCTGTTTGCATTTTTCATGTATGTAAGAGACTTTCTTCCTTTATTATTTATAGAAACACCTTCACTGTAGAACGGAAATAAATGGCTTTTCATGCTTCCCTGTGCGGTTGCAACATTTCCTGAAATTATTGTTTACTATCTTGAGAATGCATCACAAACATTGCATTGCCCAACAGGAACCAGAGGAAGGAGGGATTCTCTCAGGCAGATTAGAAGTGTGTCTTGTGGTATAACAATGGCTGATTCTCTTAGTGTCCAGTTTGAAAGAACAGATTAATAATAACCAATCAGAGGACCTGCTGTCACCACTACTGGATTCAACAGAGATGGGATTGGGAATCTTTCACAACAACGAAGGCAACTGCTCCAAGGATTCGTCTTGGACTCCTCACAAACGTGGTTGATTTCTAGTATTTATTGTGTCAATAATACGTATACGTAGTTACGTTGTCATAACACTTGATAACTAGATAAACAATAGTGTTCAATTCACTTGAGAAGTAGTTATCTGTAGTCTGAACACTGACACCTTGCCATGCTAATTAGTGACGATTTTCCTTCGTTCACACTCATTTGATTCACCATTTGTCTCCAATTTGTTCTTGCGGTATAAAAAAGAAAGTGTCAGTGGAACTATTGTGTGTGTGTGTGTGTGTGTGTGTGTGTGCGTGTGTGCGTGTGTGTGTGTGTGTGTGTGTGTGTGTGTGTGTGTGTGTGTGTTTGCCTTTGTGTATTATGAGGACATTTCACCTGAATACATGCCGTGCTGCGAGGACATTTTGAATTATGAGGACACAGCCCATGTCCTCATAATTATTTCAATGCAGAAGTGCTTCTAGGGCTGTAGAAGGCTTAAATCCAAAGTTTTAGCCAATGTCCTTGTAAAGCATAATTACGTGAATTTGTGTATTTTTGTGTATTTGATGGCGCCCCCTGTAGGAAGGTCCTTGTAATGCACCACTTCATGAATAATTCACACCAGTGTATATTTCACAGCATTTGATTGGCTGACCATCACCTGTCCTCACAATTACGCACGTCTCCATAATTCAGTTTTTTCTCAAAATGCTGTGTATTGTGAATGTTTGTCTGTAGACACAGAGCCTTTTTTTTTTTTTTTTGCAGCCACCATTTCCTAAGTAAATAATTAAATAATGAAATACCCTACGATATTTAATTATATATTTCAGTATTTAATTATTTCAGTGGTTGTTTATTTAAAAATGTACAATGGTTAACAGCAGAGACAGAGAAACTGTCAGTGCCGTACATTAATTCATCATTTAACATCCCACCCTGCCTTTACAGTATAACATCTTTCTGTACACCAGCGGCCAAATGTTTTGAGAATGACATTGATTTTCTAAGAATCTGCAGTGCTGACTTATTATTGTTTTTTTATGATGGCAATTTGCATGTACATGTACTCCAGAATGTTATAGTGATTAGATGAATTGCAAAGTCCCTATTTGCCATGAAAATTAAAGTAATTTCCTTTAGTGACCTTACAAACTTTAAGTGAAGAAGGCTTCAGGGCACCCAAGAAAATCCAGCAAAAGCCAGGACTATCTCCCAAAGTTGATTCAGCTGCAGGGATAAGGACATCACCACCAGTGTAGAGCTTGCTCAGGAATGGCAGTAAGCAGGTATGAGTCCATCTACACTCATGGTGAGGGAGTAAGACTTTTGGAGGATGGCCTGGTGTGACCAGTGAAAAAGGGATTCCATAAACACAGACCAAAATAAGGAAAAAAGAGTTACAGTTATTTTCTCTGATTAACCCCCTTTCCAACTGTTTGGGGCATCCGGAAAAATGCTTGTCTGGAGAAGAAAAGATGAGCGCTACCATCAGTCCTGCTTCATGCCAACAGTAAAGCATCATGTGACCATTCATTTGCAGGGTTGCTTCTAAGCCAAGTTACTGGGCTCGCTCACAATTTTGCCAAAAAACACATGCGTCCATTACTAAAGTATAGTACCAAAACATCCTCGGACAGCAACTGTGTGACAGCAGCAAGGTTATTTTATTTACTAAAGCAAAAAAACATTTTCGTTAATGAAAAAAAAAAAAATAACTTTTTAAAAAAGCAAACTGAAATCACATTAAACGATTACAAAATTATCTATAATTCTAGCAATAATATCCTTTGTTTTCGTCTGTGGTAATTAATTTAGTATATGAGCCTTTCGGGTTAATTTTAAATGTGATCTATTTTTTTTTTTTAATTGACACTGTAAATCATAGAACAATAGCCACTCTTATCAACAAAGTTCATAATCCAACACTGAACCAATTTGTTGATTTAAATGTGATTTATTATATTGCCCGGAGTACGGAAGTGACGTCATCTAGCAGCCCCGATAGAGAACCGCCCCCGGCTCTAATTACTTCACGAGACGTGATGGCAGTGTAGCTGTGCTAATGAGGTAGGTTTGAAGCTCGAATTTTTCCTCCAGAAACTTGTTTATTTTAATGTTGGTCGCTTGTGTACATTGCTGAAAATGATTTATAATGCAAGTCCAGTGTAAGTGCAGCTAAGCTAACGTTAGCATACCTAACCATCTGTTGATTATGATGGTTGCAGCTAATTATTTAGAATTGCTACGCTTTTGTTAGCGACGGTTAGCTCAGTTAGCATAGCAGAGCTAACCGTCTGTTGAGTAAGATAAATGCTAATTGAAATTTTTAAGAGGAAAGCAATAACAGGCTGGTTTGATAGGCTGGTTTGTGATGTGAAAATATACAATGGTTTAGTATTACCAGTACAGTATAAATGAAGTATTGGTAAATTGCTGCATTTGTGTTTACTTAAATTTGTTCTTTAAATAGAAATATTTCAGTAAAGTCTGTTAGTGTTCATTACATTTAATTTATGCAAATATTTAGCAGAGCTGTGCTATCCACTATTTTATTTTCGTTGGCACATTTACTGCACACTGCACAGGATATTATGGTCCACAGAAAGTCAACTTCAAAACATCTGCACCAAGTTACCTATCAAACTGATTGAAACTCATTTTTTTCTATAGCTTTAGATCATTATCTTCAGTGAGATATGTCAGTCATGAGGCCACAGAGGGCAAAAGTTAAACCCAAAGAAGAGGTAGCATATTTTTCATCCTTAGGTAAAGACAAGGATGGCTTCACCATAAAATATATTAATTCATTCAAAGGTGAGTATTGGTAAAAGATTCTTTAGTATGGGCCTAGTTTTCATTACTGTTATAATGAAATATTTCTGTTGTATCCCTTTTTCTTTGTAAGGTCGAGGAGTGTTCAGTTCCTGCTCCTTTCAGAAGGGAGTCTTTCCTACTGAATATCGAGGAGAAGTTATAAGCAAACAGGAACGTGAAAACAGGCTGAGAGTGTATCATGATGCCCAGAAGGTTTTCATGTTTGAATTTCACTACAATGGAAAAACACTATGGTATGTTTATATGGTGTGTTGTCACACTTAATTTTGTTTTTTTTGGGGGTGGGGGGGTTATCGTGCAAGGTTTGACAAAACATAAAAGATTAATTATAACTCAAAAGCAAAAGTACATTCTTTTCTCAATATAATTTTTTTTGTTTTTATTTCATTTTTTTACAATATTGTGACTTATTTTTTTATTTTACTTTTACAGTTATCGTGAGTATCGCTAACCTCACAATATCATGTTGATTATCATATCGTGATTGCTTATCATGACATTTGGATATTGTTTCATACATGTGACATACTAGAATTACTGGTCGCACATTCATGATTACATGAAATTACAGTATAGCAGTCTAGTCTTAGTAAGAATTTAATTGTATTGGTATTTTTCTATTCATCTACCCCAGGTTTCCACTGAAGCACAACCTGATGAAGACACCGCTATCACAGACTGCGCCAAAGTTGACCAGGTGACTAGATTTCTTTTTGAATGTTGTTGAAATCAGTTTTCAGAAGCAAGACATTAGTGGAGGGTGGAGATACTAGGGCTGCACAATATGTGGAAAATATCTTGGCGCACGAATGGCTCATGCAATATGTGCATTGCAAAGACGTGCAACAAATGGATATTGGATTGTTTGTATACTTTAGTCTGAGGCTAAGCGATATGGCCAAAAAATTAAATAAAAAGTCTTTTAAACCAACCATCCAGCATTCTGCCACCACTTGTGCAAAATTTCAACTCACAATAACATCTGGATGTAACAGAACATTATAACAGTTTTTAATAATCCAGAAGACAAAATACATTTCACGATTTAGCAAATTTTCAACTATTCAATTTGAATTTAATTTATTCAATTAATTTGATTTATTGCCAGGCCCTACTTGAGTCTGATTTTGACCAATCAGAGACAACCTTAATTGCGCATCGCCATACAAGAGAATTGTATCGAGGAGCATTACTAACAAAAAAAACCTTATTTGGATAAAACTAGATCAAAATGAGCATGATTATTTTTCCGCATGTACGTGCATTTCTTTAATTAGATTATGAAGATATATATATTCGGTCCATGTTTAATGTCAAAATAATCTCCATCACTGTATAAAACACCCATGTCGCATGTTTTGTCAATACTGTGCAGCCCTCGCAAGATACACAGTCCTCACAATGTCGTAGTTGTGAATAACTGACACTCTGAGGACAGTGTATTTATACACTGTGAGTTTAAAATACGTTTTGAGGGCTTGGAGTTACACATACAGTCCTCACAATTCATACTCTGGTCAGGTATGGACACTCTGAGGACTGTGTATTTTCTTATTTTTGTGTCATTGTGAAAAATAGACGTCACCAATTTACACAAACCTGTAGTGCAGACAGATTTATTTATTTATTTTTGTAATGGCAAATAAAATGAGTTTGCATTCACATTACTTTAACCTATTCATTGTTCTGTATGTACTGTAACTGTGTAAATGCACAGGTACAGTCAGTCGTGTTACTAAGAATTTAATTTTATATGTATTTTTCTCTTTGTGTACCAGGTTTCAACTGACGCACAACCTGAAGACATACAGTAGCTGTCACAGACCAAGTTGACCAGGTGACTAGATTTCTTTTTGAATGTTGATGTTGAAATACGTTTTTCAGAAGCAAGACGTTGCACAATATATAAAAAAAAGATCTTGTCGCACGAATGGCTCATGCAATATGTCTGTTGCAAAGACATGCAACAAATGAATATTGTATTGTATACTTTAGTCTGACTTTGACCAATCAGAGACTGCCTTAATTGCGCATCGCCATACAAGAGAACCGTATCGAGGGGCATTACTAAAAAAAACGAACTTATTTGTATAAGACTAGATCACAATAAGCATGATTATTTTTCCGCATTAACGTGTATTTCTTTCTTTGGATTATAAAGATCTCTCTATCTTTATCTTTATGTCTATATATCTATCTATATATCTGTCTCTCTGTCTATATATATATATGTATATTTGTGTGTATATATATATATATATATATATATATATATATATATATATATATATACTGTGTATATGTGTATATATATATATACTGTGTATATGTGTATATATATATATACTGTGTATATGTGTATATATATATACTGTGTATATATATATACTGTGTATATATATATACTGTGTATATATATGTATATATATATACTGTGTATATATATGTATATATATATACTGTGTATATATATATATATATATACTGTGTATATATATATATATATATACTGTGTATATATATATATATATATATATATATATATATATATATACTGTGTATATATATATATATATACTGTGTATATATATATCTATATATATACTGTGTATATATAGTATGTATGTATACAGTATATGTATAGATCTTTTTTTTAGGTCCGTGTTAAATGTTTAATCTCCATCACAGTATAAAACACCCATGTCGCATGTCAATACTGTGTAGCCCTCGCAGATACACAGTCCTCGCAATGTCGTAGTTGTGAATAACTGACACTCTGAGGACAGTGTATTTATACACTGCGAATGTAAAATAAGTTTTCAGGGGTTTGGAGTTACAGATACAGTCCTCACAATTCATACTCTGGTCAGGTATGGACACTCTGAGGACTGTGTATTTTCTATTAATTGTTTCATTGTGAAAAATAGACGTCACCAATTTACACAAACCACTAGTGCTGACGGATTATTTATTTTTGTAATGGCAAGTAAAATGAGTTTGCATTCACATTACTTTAACCTATTCATTGTTCTGTATGTACTGTAACTGTGTAAATGCA